>NC_081135.1:2395227-2632727 GCF_958295425.1 Solea solea | reverse complement strand
GGCGTTTTTGAAAAAGTTCACTTTCTACTAAGAGGAGAGAGTTCACGTCGACCTTGAGGAGAAGGAGAACGTGGAGCTGTGATTTAGATGTTGAGCGTTGCAACTCTGCGGCACGGCGCGGAGTTTAGAGAGGTTGTGTTTTCAGAGCGGCGGGTAAATAAAGTTTGCTTCCTTGTTTGATTCCCTTTGTGCTGCAGTCACTTTCTTCTCTCTTACTCCTGGAAAGAAAGAAAGTGTATAAATAAGTGTGTGTTTTTTTGTCAAGCTTGGGATGTGAAGTTGGTCAGATGACAGTAAAGTTTATGACATTATCTATTGCTAGAAGTCGTGTAACCTGATTATAGGGTGAATATTATTTGAAATAATATTATTTCTCACTATTAATAGCAGATATAATTATATATAACAATTAGGGTTATTATTGATAGGTATGGCATGATACATTGAAACATCTCTGGACACAATATGTCATAGTTTTCTTTTTCTTTTAAAGATTCTTGAAACAGGCCGAGCCTCCGGTCCATAATCTACTTTTATTTGGTTCACAAATACAGACGAAGGTCATTCAGATGCAGAGGAAACAGGTAAAAAACTATTATTGACCTTAGCAAAAGATTTGATTGTACGACGGAGTATTGGGCCCACATTGAGACAACAACAATTTCATAGACTTTGATAATAAAGTCTTAATTTACGAGAAAAAAGTCTAGAATATAGAATAAAGTGGTAATATTCTAACCTGTTGTTTTAGAAGAGGAGAGTTGTTCAAATGAGGGCTGTGGAGCATTTTGTGGAATTGTACTTTAGAGTAGGTTTCACAAACAAGGAGACGCTTAAACAGCGTCACATTGTCGTAAGTATCAGAACTTTAATCTCGTTTACGACTTTATTCTCGAAGTCTGTGAATGTTTTTTTCTCTCAATGTGGCCCCTGATACTCCGTCGTATTATAGAATGTTCTAATATTCTAAAAAAGATGTTTAAATGTGTAAAAAACACTTTTCTGACCTCAGTTAGAGGCCACGCACATGATTTTACCTGTACAAATACATTCATTTTAATGGAAACTAGCTCTGTTTTGATTTCTCAGTTACTTCAGTGAAGCTGGTGTAACTTCAGTAATCTCAGCAGCTCCCAGGTTTTTGTTGCTTCTGTCGTAAATTGTCCAATTCCTAATTTTTCGCAGCACATTATTATTATTATATTCAGAACATTGTGGCTTGTTCCGCTCAGCTGCCTCATGTGTCAGCAGCACCTTTCCTCCTCCTCCTCCTCCTCCTCCTGGGGTGGGGGGACGTCAGGACGGATGGTAACAGATTGGACCTCCTCCCACATGGCAGACTCCGTCTCATCCTGTGAAAAAATAAACTGCTGCTTATTTTGACCTCTGCGTGCACCGAGCTCGGAGTGAACATGTGCCGCTGCTGGATGCAGGTTCATCTCAGTGGAGGTTGATTTGGGGAGGGGGGGTGGTGGTGGTGGTGGTGGTGGTGGTGGTGGTGGTGGTCTTCCTCGCGCTCCTTCCGCTGCCAGTCCTGCTTTGACATTTTCTCCCCTCTGCCGGAGTCAGCGGTCCATCTCTCGCCGCAGATTGCCTATGACAGCCGCGCTATTTCAAGTCAGGGGTTTGAGCTAAATTGGAGTGAGCAATACCACCTGTGCCTGCTGAAGGGCTGCCCTGGTTTGTGCTCGCTGCTGCTCCACAGAGAGAGGAGCTGCCTGCGAGGAGGGGTTGTGGTGGGGAGAGGGGCTTTTAAAAAAAGAAAAGAAAAAGCTGCTACCTGCAGCCATCAAAGCCTGTGTTTCACATGCGATCTGCCCAGCTGGCTCCCCTGTGAGGAGGGGTTAGCTAAGAGCAGAGCTTCTCACTCTTTCTTCCTCTCTCCCCCCTCGATGCCTCCCTCCACAGGTGTGTACCATCCTCACTCTACACTCACTCCTTCCACATTTCCACGTTTCCGACCTCTTGCTGCCACTCCTCAAAGGCCCATTTCGAGTTGCCACAGATGGAGGTTTAAGAAACCCGATTAAGACCTTTAGTATCTACAATGTAAGACCGTAATCCACTCGTTTTATTGGTATCGCTGTCACTCAAACCAAATTAAAACTATTTAAAGTTAACTTACACATGAGCAAATCATTTAAAAACTGTCCATGTTTACTGTGTTGTATTTACATTTCAATACTAAACGTGCGCTAGAACGCGATCACAGCGTTTATCACGGATGATTGGATCGTCTTACGTGATTTCCGTATTCCCGTAGCATCGTACGCTGTAAAACCACTTGAAGCTCGATGTGACTGGACTAATGCGGCAAAAAAAAAAAAAACGTCACTTCCAGGGAAGCTCATCTTCTCTGGGAGTCAATGGAGCAGTGGGCGGGGCGCGGACGCTGGGCTTCTGCGTGATGATTGGAGGAACTGTGTGAAAGGCGGAGCCAGTTTTTGAATGACAGCAGTGCCTTTTCTGCCTCAGTGCTGTGTGGATTTTGTGATGAAGTCTGTAGACAAACAGCTGCTCGTGGTGTGTTATTTACTCGCCGTGAAATAAAAACACTACTGTAGCATTTCAGTTTTACAAAATCATGGTGTTTTCTTGCTTTAGTGGTTCGTTTGCATGTATAAATAACTGTCACTGGTGCGACGTGATGCTGCAACATGCAACAAAACAGTAGAAAATCCACACTAACCAACACTGCCACAAGTGAATATTCAAAATGTCCACGCAAGACAGAATTGGTGCATGTCTTTGCTCAGTTACTCCTCCAGATTGGCTGATGGGAGAACAGTGGGAGTGTGGGCAGTGGGAACTAAGACTTGAGCCTCCTCCTCCTCTTCCTCCTCCTCCTCCTCCTCCTCCTCCTCCTCAGGGCAGGATACAGTAGGCATCATTTAGTGGGGAGAGCTGTGGAAACAGTGAGGGGTTGGCCACAAGGTCGCCACACTTACTGCACGGCCGAGCTCATTTCCACCACCGTCCACAGCTCAGGCTTCCCCTCTGAGGGAGAGAGAGAGAGAGAGAGAGAGAGAGAGAGAGAGACAGAGGGAGAGACAGAGGGAGAGACAGAGTGAGAGAGAGGAGAAGTGCAGCCAGTGAAATGGCTCATTCACTTTCTGATCACAGCCCGCCACTCTCTCGCTCACACACTCAAACTGACACACTGGCTGCACGAACACACACACACACACACACACACTCACTCAGTCACACACCAGGCTGTCTTCATCGTGCGGTTATTTGCTATTTCAGCCCTCACTCCCCCCCCCCCCCCCCCCCCCCCAGTGTCATGAAAAATTTCTCCCACAGCTCCCGACGGCTCACTTTGTGATCGCTTTCACTTACCAAAGCCACCACATTTCATTTCTTATTTCTTTTAGGAGAGAACAATTTGAGCTGTATCACTGCGTCGTCATGTGTCGACAGGTTTTTGGGGTTTTTTTTTATATCACGCAGACAAAAGTGAAGCACTCTAACGTGCGGGAATCGGCATTGAAATATCCCTCATTTATGTTAATCCCTGTCTCAAACTAATCTGCCACAGTAAGTGCGGCTGCTGCGATGATATTTCAGAGTAACTGAGCCAAATCAAGCTGGAGCTGTCGGAGTTTTCACAGGAACAGACAAGCTTGCATCTTTTTCCCCTTCCACACACACACACACACACGCACAACTTTACACAGCTATGTTCATGTTTTAATGAATCTAATGTGAATCAAAGCCTCAGATGTTAGAGTCTGCCTCCTCAGGAACATGGTTTTGGTCTCTGCTGGTCCTGATGAGGTCAGTGTTTATAGCAGAGATGTATGTCCACTTTTCTTGACTTTTCTTGTGTGCTATAACTGATCAGAAAGAAAAACAGGAAGTGGCCCAAGTTTTGCACTAATTAAAACTGACTCGCCACAATAAAACATGATTGCACTCAAACGTATAGGATTCTGCGAGACCTCTCATTACTGCTATGGCTAACAATGGAAACATGCATTTAGTTAAGCTCAGATTAAATGATGTGATGCCTATAACGAATATGTTTGGATCAGGTTTGACTGACATCAATTAAAACAGAATTAAACTGTGGGGTTTTACTTACTGGGTTATTTTCTTTATTGGTGTTGGGATTATTTAATCTGGTGTGGGAGATAAAACTAAATATTAAGGGGAAAAATGTGTGCTGTAATTGATCAGATAGGAAAAACACAGATGTGCAGGAAGTGGCCCAAGTTTTGCACAAATTAAAACAGACACTGTGAGACCTCTCATTACTTTTACGGCAAACAATTAAGCTCAGAGTAAATAATGCGATGCCTATAACGAATGTGGCTGATATGTTTGGATCAGGTTTAAATGTTCATTTGACTTAAAATAAGCTTAACTTGACAATTGGAAGCTTTATTGTCATCGCACCAAAGAGCATTCATACACATCTACAGCACTAAAGCATCGTTTTTTCTTCATATTGTTTCAGATCCAAATGAAATAACCCATTTTCTCATGTCCGTGCGTCCTGTGTTTGCATTTCGACACATTACTGTACACCACTGTTCAAACTGTGGACCTTGTATTGCCTTTACAGCGCTTGTAAACGTGTCACCGATACAGTTTCCTCTTGAACGACCCCCAGTGTATCGTCCCAGGATCAATACGGCCACACACCGCAGCCCTTTACTTACACTTGAGCCTGGCAGTAAGGGATTGCAGCGCGCCGCTGGGTCAATGGCCCCGGCTCTCGGTCACTTGATGGCCGTTGGTTACGGAGCTCTGTGTTAGCGGCGCCAGGCCTGATACTCCCACCGGGCCGCGCTCTCCTAATGAGCGGCCAGTCGATAGCCGTTTGCCTCCCTCAGCGCTGACCGATCACATTGACGTCTCTCGTTGACACGTCGAGGGTGGAGATGTGCGAGTGTCACAGCTGCTTTGGGTTCAGCGATGCATTCACGGGCCCTAATCAACCATTACTGGATCGTCAGGAAACAACACTTGCAGTCCGGAATGATGGTTATTTATAGGTTTTTGAAAAGGAGATGAGCAGCACGCCTCTGCGTCGCCACTCTGGATCTGTTTTTGGCACCGCTCGGTTCAGTCGCACAGTCTCCAGTGCTGGTGAACTTGCAGTTGTTACCCTCTTTTCTCTTTCGGGGTGAGATATTTTTATCAGCTCTGTGGGGTTTCTTTCTCTCAACCTCACAGTTTGTATCCCTGCATCTTTTTTTCCCTCTGTGCGCCTGTCAGCTTCTGGCATTAACTCATAAACAAATCAGAAAAGTATTTATAAATAAAGCCAGGTAGATTTTTTTGTTTTTTAAGAAATAGCCAAAATCCTTCCTTAAATCCTTCCCTGTAGCCAGTGCTCTGTGCTGCATCATGGTTTCGGTGTGTTTGTGTGCGAGTGTGCGAGTGCAGGGCAGGAAATGGTCAAAGTCGTGGATATAAAAGTGGATTCAGGCCGCGCAGCGGTGGCTACACTGGGGCCTCAGTCCTCTGTGTCTGTCGCTGAGTCGCCCCGTCCATCCATCTGTCTGCGCGCCCTCAAAGGGACGTTTGTCCGGCCACAAGAGTCATTCAACACACACACACACACACACACACACACGCACACACACACACACACGCACACACATTTGGTGCCTCTGAGTGAAGCACTTCACAACTACTTTGCACCACTAAAATACAAGACTTTGTCTTGTACGTCGAGAGACACAGACAAAAGAGTCGGAGAGCAAAAAACTTGTATTTGTGTGATTTTATTGTGCAGGTGTTTACATTAAAGACAGCAGGTCATACACGGGTGGATTATTGCAGGTTTTTTAATCACTAAAACACATTTTTTTCCTCATGTTCTGCAGCGAGAACAATGTCAAGAGTGTGATGCTGGAGAAAATGCATCGTCACAGTGTATTTTCTGACAATAATGAGCGAAAATAAATAAGGTTTTTGTTGCACTGTGTCTAACACCAGTCCTAAAACCTTCACACAGGCATAAACAAAACAGCAAAAATTTTTTATATTTTTTCAGTGGAGTTTGGAATAAAAAAAAAAATCCCAGGCACAACCTGACCTACTTACACATCCATTCCTGTCTCACACACGAGCAAGACTTTGTCAGCCCGGTCTGTTGCTTTTCTACTTTTTCTGCAAAAACCAGTGGAATTGTTGCATTTGTACATTGTGTGCAGAGGAAACACGTTTGAATAGTCGTCGTTCTGACGTGTTCTGGGGGGTAAAGGGAAGGCGGTGCCGACATGAACTCTGCATTAAGTCTGGAACATTTGGTCCAGACGCTCTCGCACGAGTTTGTTGTTCAAATATGACAATTACAGCCGGTGATTGTCCAGGTCGGTTGTGTTTGTGGAAACATCAAATCCAGATGAGGAGGTGGCACCTGGCTCCACCTTACAGGAGCCAGGACACTCCAGGACCCTCTGCGTTGTCACTTGAGCTCCCGCAGATGTTATCCAGAGGTTTACACCAGACCAGGGAGCGAGCAGGAGAGTCTGCACACTCTGGTCTGGACTCCAGTGCAAGTCTGAATACAGGGAGTGAGACCTGAGCCAAACAACACCGGG
Organism: Solea solea; assembly: GCF_958295425.1. Lineage (NCBI taxonomy): Eukaryota > Metazoa > Chordata > Actinopteri > Pleuronectiformes > Soleidae > Solea > Solea solea. The sequence goes on along the minus strand of NC_081135.1, from coordinate 2,626,167 downwards.
TCTGAAACTGGGTCGAGATTATAAACGTAGCGATGGTGTCATCCTGCTGTGTTTTAACACACTGTGATGCAAGGAAACGCGACCAGAACCAAACTAGAGCTGCAACTCACGATTATTTTCACAATCGATTAATCGTTTGGTCCATAAAACATCAGAAAACCTTGTGTCAACCTGGAAATGATGATGTTCTTAAATGTCTTGTTTTTGTCCACAAACCACAATGATTCACTTTTTATGTTATCCAGAGCAAAGAAATGAAGAAAATATTCACATTTAAGAAGCTTCAACAATCGCAAATCTTGTTTTAATTATGAAAAAAGCGACAAATAGATTATCAAAATAGTTGTCGATTCATTTAATAATTGATTCATCGATCAGTCGTTTCAGCTCTAAACCAAACTTAACCCCATTTATCACCAGGATATCATCAGCTGAGCTCCAGTCATTTTTTCACAACCAGTATCTAATACTGTGGCCTTGTTTCCACTGCAGCGCGTATCGGATTTCTAAACATATCCAGACTGTATCTAGTCTAGATCTGCAACTGAAGATTATTTACTCGTAGTGTTTGTCAGTGTTTGTCAAACCTGGAAAGGATGATGTTCTCGGAATGTCTTGTTTTTGTCCACAAACCAAAATGATTCTGTTGTAATGAGTTTGTTGTTATCTGGACCAAAGAAACCAGACACTATTCACATTTTAAGAAGCTGAAAAATCACAGAAACTGGTTTTGATTCTTCAGAGAAGAATCGATGATCAAAATAGTAGTTTAATAATCCATTAATGGAGTAATGGTTTCAGCCCTAATCTAGTCTGGACAGCTAAAACAACACATACAGACGCGGTTTTTACGTCTCGTTCACTCAGACAGGATTTTAAAAGCGTCTCCTGCACAGCGACGTCGATCCAGAGAGACAGGAAGACAATATCTGATGCATATTAATTGCCATTTGTGTTGTTTTTGCAGGTGGGAGAGTAAAAATCATCTGGTTTACAGAACTATCATGAATAAATCTCTTCATTTAAGGGATAGTTTTGGTAGTAAGTCTTCCCTCGCATGCAAAAATGGGATAAAAGCGTGGAAGACAAGAAACTAACAGCGACACAACTTGGCAACCTCGCAATCAGAAGAAAGTTCCACATAACGCAGATTTCTGTCGTCCACGTGGAAGACGAGTCTAGACAGTGTCAGTACGGACACACGCAGATGGGATCGGATCACTTCACGGGAAGAGTTTTTCCGGACGATCGGACTCTGATCGGATCTGCTTACAAATCTGATTAGAGCTGCAGTCTAAACACGGTTTATAACGATGTGACACACATGTGTCTCCATGACGGAGCAAAGCGTACGGTGGCAGCACAGGATCCCACACGACGGGCTTACTTTTGTTCATTATTACCACGTTTTCAGGAGTGAACGCCACGTTTTTCTTGTTTTTTTTTTACAAAACAAGAAAAAAGGTTTGAAAAAAGTGGAAACTGTGTACGTGATGTTGAAATTCTCTGGCTACATAAACTGATAAGTCCCTGGCACAAAAAAAACAACCTTCTGAAACACTATTTCTGTCTGAGAGGAGCCGGCAGATTGAGTTTTTTCATTTGGAGACGTGACAATGTGACATCACGCTGAGGGGAAATGAGCACAAGCAGATATGTACTAAAGGGGAGAAGAAGAAGAAGAAAAAAAAATCTAGCGCCTCCCGTCCCTGTGCTTCACTGACAAAAATGCTTTAGGTGCTGAGGATTATGGATTTATCTATAATAACTCGTGAAGGAAAAGAGAAAAGAGTCTCCCAAGCCCTGAGTCTACCACCGCACCACCATGAGAAATACTGTCTCATCATCTAATGTTCCCGCTAATATTCCCAAATTATATTATTTAGACCTGTATCAGCACTGGAGAATTAATCATCATTTCTCTGACACGGCCCTTCCCTAGAGTTCATTAAATAAACTCTATCTCTTGCTCTAATTTCTAAGTTGTGGAGATTTCTTCTCCTTCTTCTTCCTCTAATTCTCCTCGGTCCCTTTACCCAACCGCACCCCTCCATTCCTTGATAATCTGTTTATCCGTAAGTGTCACATTACATTTGCGAAGCAGCTGGGGGGACCAGTGGCGTCGTGTACGGCGGGGCTCCAGTGTGATTACCCGGCCTCATATTTGGCGCACACTCAGACTTGTCAAATCCTTTGATCTGAACTGTCTTCATAATCACTTCAAAAAGTCTTTCTGAGAGCGTGAGGGCTTTACAGATGATGGGCACACACACACACACACACACACACACACTCTGAGCATGTGTGTGTACCTGCAAACCTACCTTTGTGGGGACATTGTGTCTTTAAAGGGCTTTTACACGACCAGCGTTAAACCATTAACACCAAAAAAAACACCCTTTTTTTTGCTTATTTTAACCCTAAAAGACCAGAAAATGTACCGTAACTAAGAGTTTTTGTCCATTTTTACAGAATAACTTCCATTATCTGGCAGTTATTGACAATTTTACTACATTAACATACACTAACAATTGAAGCAGGGCTCACAAACTCAAATGATCTGCGGGCCAATGAGCATCTAGTCTGGAAAAGAGAGGAAAATGATCATTGTAACTAGGAAAATTGTGGATATATTTTGTGGAATTTCAAAGATAAAGTGTTTGTTTTGATATTGAATGAAGTACAGTTTGTAGAGCTGAAACAATTCATTGATTACTAAATGAATCGTCAACTATTTTGATAATAGATTCATCGGTCTGAGTGTGTATATTTTCTTGTTTCTGTCATTTTTCAGCTTCTTAAATGTGAATATTTTCTTGTTTCTGTCATTTTTCAGCTTCTTAAATGTGAATATTTTCTTGTTTCTGTCATTTTTCAGCTTCTTAAATGTGAATATTTTCTTGTTTCTGTCATTTTTCAGCTTCTTAAATGTGAATATTTTCTTGTTTCTGTCATTTTTCAGCTTCTTAAATGTGAATATTTTCTTGTTTCTGTCATTTTTCAGCTTCTTAAATGTGAATATTTTCTAGTTTCTGTCATTTTTCAGCTTCTTAAATGTGAATATTTTCTAGTTTCTGTCATTTTTCAGCTTCTTAAATGTGAATATTCTCTAGTTTCTGTCATTGTTCAGCTTCTTAAATGTGAATATTTTCTTGTTTCTGTCATTTTTCAGCTTCTTAAATGTGAATATTTTCTAGTTTCTGTCATTTTTCAGCTTCTTAAATGTGAATATGTTCTTGTTTCTGTCATTTTTCAGCTTCTTAACTGAATATTTTCTAGTGTCTTTGCTCCACAATAACAAAGAAACCATTAAAAACTGAATCCTTTGTGGCTCTTGGACGACACATCGTCATTTCCAAGTTTGAGAAACACTTAATTGAGAAAATAATCGACAAATTAATCGATTATGAAAATAACCGTGAGTTGCAGCCTTAGTAGTTTGTGATTAACAACATATATATGAACCAAAATGAATCTATAAATAACAAAAACTGACATATTAAGTCAATTATAACTAATTAAAAAACAAAGGCAACTGGACGTCTGTTAAGCTAAACGACGTCCAGTTGCCTTCGTTTGTAGCAGCTGCCCACGGGCCGTGAGTTTGAGACCTCGGATTGATTTAGAAAAAAACTCTGCAGATTTTTGCATGTGTTCAATGAAATTGGAAAAGTGTGAAACATATTTACAATAGTATTTTTTGGAGTCTTTGTCTCTCAATGTTGCAAAAACAGGCCAAGAAAATGGAAACTGTGTACAGGTGTTCTTCCCACTGTCTCTCTCCTCTGTTTTTCCAAGAGCAAAGGGTTAAGGGGTTAAAGGGTTAAGGGGTTAAGGGGTTAAGGGGTTAAAGGGAAGGCATTATATCTGTAATGTGTCCTCACTAAGATATAAAAACCTGTGTGTGTGTTTTCTGCCTGGTTTCCTTGACATTACTGTGACATCAAACCCAGTCTTTATCTTTAAAAGTAAACATTATCGTTCTGTGATGATGACGTTTTAGCTCCATTTATAAACGTGTTAATTTGATGCATTGCACATCATTTTTAGCAACAGTTGCTTTGGGGCCTTGAGGTGTTCACAGGTTATTTGCTCCCTTTGCACGTCCTCAGCTCATCCTCCTGTACATAGACTGTATATCATGGATGTTTTAGATGTGTTTTGGGGATTTTCCAAGCACACAAGACAAACTTTTCTCAAAAATCCGATGCCTATTAATTGCCATTTGTATTGTTTTTGCAGTTAGGAGAGTTTACAGAACTTCCATGAGTAAATCTGTTCATTTAATCTTCTCTAGGAGACATTTTAGCACGTGTTTACGCGGTAAACTGTAACATAAATGTGTTTTTGCAGCGTGACAGTGACCCAGCCTCCATTTCCTGTGTCGTTTACCTCTGCTCTTCCTCCTGTCACTGGTGTTTGTTGTCTGTGTGCGACCATTTACACCAACTCCACCAACCATTATTTTTAAGGACGTGAAGCCACTGTGACATCTCGCCTGTCTCCAGCCGTTCAATTCAAATAAACAAACTTTATTGGCATGTTTTGCTCCTGCTCTCTCTCTTTATGTCTCTGCACGGTTGTTGTGGCTCAGTCACGTCATGGACTGCATTATCTGCGCGTCTCTGACTCGGAGTCTTTGTGCCGTCAGGTTCAGTCGAAGGACTCGACTCAAACAGATTATTGTGGCTTTTCAGCATATTTTTAATATCCTGCCCCTGATGTCTTTAAGTCCCCTCTGTCTCCCTCCCTCCCTCCCTCTCTCTCTCTCTCCTTCCTTACAGTGGATGGATGGAGGCAGAAGCAGCAACGGTGGCACTAAGCGTTTATATAGACACCACCGCCCTCCACCCTCCACCCTTTCTCTTCGTTCTGCGTTTCAACAATAGCATTTGCATATTTTTATTCTCCCTCTCTCTCTCTCTCTCAAAGAAAACAGCCTGAAGCGTGAATACTCCAGCAGCGGGCGTGCAGAGGAAAACGGAAGCTGGGGAGACGATGTGTCCGCTTTTGCTACGGGGGAGGGAGGGAGAGAGAGAGAGAGAGAGAGGTACACGCATGCAAACTCACACACGCACACATATGAGGCCTCTTACCTCCAGAGTTTGTACATCATAGGAAGAATTTACTGTATATGTGTGTGTTTGCGTGTGTACTCATATTTATATCTTTGTGAGGTCTATGTGTACCTGCAAACGTATATTTGTGGGGACATTGTGTCTTTAAAGGGCTTTTTCAGGACCAGCGTTAACTCTAACACCTAACCCTCAAAATGTCCGTGTGGACTTTTTTTTTGCTTATTTTCACCCTAAAATACCAGAAAATGTCCCGTAACTAAGAGTTTTTGTCCATTTTTACAGAATAACTTCCATTATCTGGCAGTTATTTCCAATTTTACTACATTAACATACACTAACAATTGAAGCAGGGCTCTCAAACTCAAATGATCTGCGGGCCAATGAGCATCTAGTCTGGAAAAGAGAGGAAAATGATCATTGTAACAAGGAAAATTGTGAATATATTTTGTGGAATTTCAACGATAAAGTGTTTGTTTTGATATTGAATGAAGTACAGTTTGTAGAGCTGAAACAATTCATCGATTACTAAATGAATCCTCAACTATTTTGATAATCGATTAATCTGTCTGAGTGTGTAAGGAATAAGAAGCAAGTTTCCTGATTTTTCAGCTTCTTAAATGTGAACATTCTCTAGTTTCTCTCATTTTTCAGCTTCTTAAATGTGAATATTCTCTAGTTTCTGTCATTTTTCAGCTTCTTAAATGTGTATATTCTCTAGTTTCTCTCATTTTTCAGCTTCTTAAATGTGAATATTTTCTTGTTTCTGTCATTTTTCAGCTTCTTAAATGTGAATATTCTCTAGTTTCTGTCATTTTTCAGCTTCTTAAATGTGAATATTTTGTAGTTTCTTTGATTTTTCAGCTTCTTAAATGTGAATATTTTCTACTTTCTGTAATTTTTCAGCTTCTTAAATGTGAATATTTTCTACTTTCTGTAATTTTTCAGCTTCTTAAATGTGAATATTTTGTAGTTTCTTTGATTTTTCAGCTTCTTAAATGTGAATATTTTCTACTTTCTGTAATTTTTCAGCTTCTTAAATGTGAATATTCTCTAGTTTCTGTCATTTTTCAGCTTCTTAAATGTGAATATTCTCTAGTTTCTGTCATTTTTCAGCTTCTTAAATGTGAATATTTTCTACTTTCTGTCATTTTTCAGCTTCTTAAATGTGAATATTCTCTGGACAGTTTGACCTTGTGGGGACAAACTTTAAAATGGTTTTAAGACCTGGTTTTAGGATTAGGCATTTAGTTGTGATGGTTCAGATTATGGTAACTGGCTAAAAATAGCATAATGTCAATGATGTGTCCTCACTAAAATATGTGTGTGTGTGTGTGTGTGTGTGTGTTCAGTGGGGCTCTGCCGAGGGACCGCCACGGTTTTCCTGAAAGAGGAAACAAAGAAAAAGACGTTAACATTAAAAAAAAGCACCTGTTTTTGTTCTTATAATTAAAAAAGTCCAAATGAATTGAAACAATATTACATGTTGAAAATGCACATGTGACAAAGTAACTAGTGACTAGTGAGCAATTTAGCTCAAGCTACTTCTTTATTCTTAGACTATATTTCAAATGTAAACAGTGCGTTTTACCACTCGCCTTTTAACAGTGTTTCATTGTGTTAAAGATCAAAGTAACAAAAGGATTTTAAAAACAAGCTTGACGATAACAAATGACAAAAATAACACTCACTACTTGAAATCGTTCTGTGATGGTTAGGGTTATTTACACCTAATATCATATGATTCTTAGGTGGTGAACAAATGAACATATATACATAACTCTTAACTAAAAGGTTTGGTAAAATGATGCAAATCTGCACAAAAATAGACCAAATAAATGAAATAAAATACGATCCTCGGTGCTTCAGGTGTGTTTGCTGTGACTCAGGTGACAGTTTAACTGCAGGACTTTGTGACTCAGCGTTTTCTTTTCTTTTGCATTTTCATTGAATTTGTGAAGTCAACATGTTTCTGAATGTGACCTCTGATGGTCAAGTGAGTTCATCCTCCTCGGATTGGTGTAATCTGGGATTATGTTGACTTCATGTGATTCGTGTTATTGTTTACACCTGTGAAATGTCCCTCAATGGCTTCCGTCGTCCTCTGCTGGGTTTAAAACAGCGACACGGATGTTTGACTTGAGTTATTTGTCCTCCTTTTTGGACATCTTGTGAATTAGATGTGTCAAATGTCTTTCACTAACAAACATGTCCAGCTGCAGCGGTGACGTTCATCTTTACTAAGAAGCACAAACAACGGTTAACTACACGTTTGATTGACAGGTGGTTTCTGCAAAGTGCTGTGGTTAAAAAGAGAAAAAAGTATCAAACAAGGAAAAATAAGTTCAAATCCGAGCTCTGCAAATACATGCGAGGCCGTGCACAGTGGCAACGTATGAATATGGATCATACAGACTCCTGTCGGTGTGTTTCAGATGCACTGAAGATTCCAACAAATCCAGATTCCGATTACTGGAAAACAGAGCAGCCGTTATGTAACAGAGGAGAACAGAACACGCAGGGTTTGAGAAATGTGGGCTAAACTCTCGCGTCTTCTCTGACACATTCTGACACTTCAGTGAGACGCGTGTTAGTCAGTGGGATTTGTGTTTGTGGACCGTTAATCCAAAAAGGTCTACGACAAAACAGAGAATCTTAAAACACACGCGCGCACACACACACACACAGCCAGAGGCGTAACAGCTGAGAATTGGCCATGCTTTGCTAAGCTTTCGTCTCACACCTACAATCTGAAGGTTACGGTCTGAGAATAACGAGACGTGCGGCGCGCTGTGTGCAGAGGAGAGAGCCAACGCTGGTGCGGCATGTAATTTCATTTTACACGACACCCCGCATTATCTCAAGTTCACTCATACAAAGGAGGCGTCCCCTGTGGAAGCACAGCACAAGCTCTCAGTCCCCTCTTCCTCTTCCTCTTCCTCTTCCTCTTCCTGTTCCTCCTCTGACAACGGAGAACATCCACACGAGCAACGTATATTATTACCAGCCACGTGTGTGTGTGTGTGTGTGTGTGTGTCGCCATATGTCGCGCCCGAAAAAAGAAAAAAAGTCAAGAAAAAAAAAACGTGTTTTGTCCCAAACTGACGACACATGACGTGTTGGATGTGACACTACCTCGCGAGGCAGTGTGAAAAAGAACTATTTATATCCTGACAGGAAAAACCCGCTTAAACCCTCAGACGGATCGGAGTTAATGTGATCCTGCTGGGCTAAGAAACAAATCCTGTTCTTCATTTTTGGGGAGGAAAACACAAATACGTATATATTCAGGACACATGTTCCCACACACACACACACACACACACACACACACACACAGCACAGAGCTGAGAGCCATATTTTACTTGACAGTCCATGCTGAGACAATTTCCCAACACGGTTGAACGACAAAGTTTTATTGTTTTCCATTCGCTCCCTTTGAACCGCTAACTCTCTGTATGATGATAATGATTCCTCTTCGGATGAAGTGAAATAAAAAGCAGAGTGAGGAGGTTAGTGGAACGAGACCCGGTCGAGTGGAGTGGCAGGCCGCGTCTGTAGCCTCTCACTCTGAGGCCTGCTGGTGAGTCATGTGTGCTGGGTGTGAGCTCAGAGGGCTCGGTGGGCAGCGTACAGTTCCCCCCTCAAAGCAGCTTTTGTGATGCTGCTGGCTCGAGCGCTCACGCAAGGCCTGGGAGGAGGAGGAGGAGGAGGAGGAGGAGGAGGAGGAAGGAGCTGGCAGCAGCTCTGTGAGGCAGAGTGTGTGCATATAATGCAGGTGTCTCTGCGCTGACTGAAGTTGAGGAGTGAAAATAAGGGTCATATATAAATGTTTTAATGACTGGCGCATGCTGCAACCGCGCATCAGAAGCAGCTACTCATTCATAATTGAGCGTGTGCAGTTTGTGAATTTGTAAATATGTTATTTGCATGTGGTGTAGAAGGAGACGCCTGACAACCCCGCAGGCTGATGTAGCCGCGCGATGCTAGCAGACATGCTAATCACATGTGACTTCAAAATGGCCGACTTTCTCTTAGATTCACGGCACGCCTCCGAGACACGTGTGTCTGTCACATTTGGTTTCTAGGACAGATGATTTAGGGTCTGTCCTGCTTTGTTACTCACATTTAAGTTTCATGTGTTCATGTGTTCATGAGTTCAAGGTGCAGGGTGAGTTAGCACAGTTAGCACAGTTAGCATGAGTTCCAACAAGAAGGTCACTGCATGGTTTGTACACAGTCCTTGACCCTGCACCAGGGTTCTCTACATTAAACAAGACCTGTTGCAGGGATGTAATGGACTGAGTCCAGGAAATGCTCAAGAAATGTTAGGCTGGGTGTCAAAGGTACGGCCCGGGGGCCAGAACCGGCCCGCAGGATGAATTTTTTCAAATTTCACATTACGATTGCAATCTCATCGTAATGTGAAATACAATATTTTTCACTTCCAGACACCTGTGACTAAATGTTTGTGCCTTTACAGACCCAGTGGTCAATTAGGTATAATATTGTTGAAATTGCACTTTTCTTGCTCAAGAAATGTCAAGTTTTGTAAAAAAAAAGATACTTCATTAAATGTAAAACAAAGGAGAAAAATTCTGAGTTCTTGTTGTTGAAAGGTTATTATGCTATTATTTTACTGGTGCAGCCCACTTGAGGTCATATTGTGCTGCATGTGGCCCCTGACACCCCCGTGTGTGTTGTGTAGCCACGTCATTAGCTAACAGAACAAAAAAAACACTACAAACAGATATGTCTCCAAATCATTGTTACAAATCCTGCTCATTAGAAGGAAACTCAGAGGATCTCGTTGTTTTTCAGGGACTCAGGACCAGGACTTGTGATGGACGCGAGAACTAAAGCAGGAGCTGAGTTCTGTGACACGGGAAAAGGTAAGAAATCCGTCACAGTTCAAAGTTCACTCGGCTCGTTTTTTATGAACAAAAACAAAAGAAAAACACGTCTATTTTATTATCACTACTTTATATCACAATTAAAAAAGTGATATAAAATCAATCATAACTTTGACTCTACAACACATAAGAACACACACACACACACACACACCCACCCTCAGGATGTCCATATAAGGAGTTGTGTATTATTCCCAGATATGAAATGAATCCGTAAACAGTGAGAGCACAAATTTACTGTATAAAAATGACTCAGGAATTGTGTTTATTTAAAATGAATGAGGGAGCAGTGCTTAAAACATAATGATCCGTTCACACCCTCAGCTGCTCATTTAAATACAGAGTGTACGTTACATCATCTAAGTGTCCACTGTAGCTGTGTGTGTGTGTGTGTGTGTGTGAGCTCTAAGTTCAGGGACTGGGAGAGGAGGGGGGGGTGGAGTCATCTCGAAGATGTATGTAAAGCCATTTCCAAACAAATGGGCCTGACTGCACGGCAACAGGGAGCGGTGCCATAAGCGTCCGGCGTGCATAATGCCCACATGAATCAAGACTTCCGGGGGCCGCCCGAACGTGACCACACAAGCTCCAATAGTGTGTGCGTGTGTGTGTGTGTGTGTGTCGCACCCGCGTTTGCATATCATCAACAACAGCAGCAGCCCCCCCCCCTCCCCCCCAGCACCCACAGCTGAGTCACTCATCATTATTGTACACGTCTTTGAACCGGGATGAAGCTGCAGCTCAATATAACGCACACATTACTTTGTTACGTAACACAACGTGTGGCACGAGGACACTTTTAAAGGAGCGTACTAGTATTTTTGACAGCTTGCATTTACAGCTGAGGTGTCAAACTGGCGGCCCGCGGGCCACACATGGCCCCCCTATGCGGCTATGTATATAGATATATAGATATAGGTATAGAATAATACAGAATTACACAAAAAAATACTAAATATCAACATTTTTTTTGTGTTTTTTTACGATTGTGAGGTATTTTCATATCAAAACAAACACTTTTAATTTACATTTACACTCTTTTCCTCTGGACCACACTTGATGCTCACTCATCAATTATCATTATTATTATTATTTTAATTTAATGGTGAATGTTTTTAAAGAAAAGCAGATAAACCCATTTACATATCTCACTATAAGTAACACCTAAATTAATTAAATTCATTCAAACTTAGCAAGTTATAAAAGGGCAATTTGTTCATTTTTGGGTGTGAAAGAACTATTATTTTTTTTATGTATTTGTCATATTATACAGTGGATTCTCCAGCTCCAAAACACATCAGCACTGTTTCCAGTGATGTAAAGTTAACTAAATCAGTCATTAAGTGTTTTAAAAAGGGGAATAATGATGGTACTTTTGTGTATAGCACCACTCTGCTGTTCTGCCATCGTCCATTCATCCGTCCTGCACTGCACTGCACTGCACTGGTCCCATTAGAGCTGTAGATTTTCTGCTCATTTGCTAAGCATCATGGATCATCAGACAGACGTCAGTGTGCAGTCTGTCTCTCTGTGTGTGTGTGTGTGTGTGTGTGTGTGTGTGTGTGAATGCATCGCACCTGCACCTCCAACACGTTTGTACGTCGTACACAAACACGCGAGGCTGGCCTGTCTCTGCTACAGCGCAGGCCGACGTCTCCGGTTACCCCTCGTACCCCTGAAGCTCAAACATGTGTCAACAAACTGTGTTTGCATGAATGTAAAAGCCTCTGCGTGTGTGTCTGTGTCTGTGTGTGTGTGTGTGTGTGTGTGTGTGTGTGTGTGTGTGTGCACAATAGTTCTCTCCAGTGCGACACAACAGGGCCATCATTTATCCCTGATTGGGACCGAGGCAGCAGTGTTGGGTTTGCGCTACGGTGCGGCGCTCATAAAGACAGGGAGACGACATTTCCTCCCCATTTCCCTCATGAATATCAGAGACGGAGGCTGCAGCGCCGCCGCCGCCGCCACCACAACAACACATAAGGGAAAATTACAGCCCTATTATTTTATTTGCATTACCTGTAATAGGCAGCATATTGGGCCGCTGTATTTATTACCTTATCAGTGGCGGCTCGGCTGTAAACAGCTGCTGATTTATCGGCCACCCCGGCCCCGGGCCCCCCAGCCCCCCCCGGCCCAAACCTCGCGCATAATTGCTGAGCAAATAGTGCAAACGACTGTTTGTGGCATTATGGTTTTCTGTTGTTTTTCAGGACTTTGTGGGCTTTGCGATGGATTGACCAGACTGAGCCGGGAGAGCGCGTGCAGGCGGCGTCAGTATTGGAGGTTGATGTATCTATCACAGATGGAGGAGGGGGGCGGGGGGGGCGGGGATCTTAGAGGCTAGTTTCTTTTACCTGCTCCTGCTCCTGACTCATATCCAGACAGGGAATCAGAGAATGGCTGTTATTTGTACAGCTTTATATCCAGAGTCACTCCTGTCGGGGGATGCGGTTAGTGTTGTTTTTTCTTTTCTACCTGAGCGGTGAGCGGTGAGCGGTGAGCGGCCGCTTCCATCCAATTATGTTGTTTGTCTTCTCAAAGGCTTCAATACCTCGAGCTTTGAGGATTCACCCACTAACCACCGCCCCCCCCCCCCCCCCCGGTCTTGCTCTTCGCTCTTCTGCTCCCTCTGTTTCACAAAGTTACAAGGAACTCGATCCATTAAGTTGGTGAAATGAGCAAAAAGAAAAGCTTGAGAGAGTGTGTGGGGGGGGGGGGGGGTGGGGGGTTACTGTGCATGCGCCCGCTCCTCTGTTATCCAATTTTACTGGGATTTGGAGTGATTTGCGCCTGCTCCCCCCAGGGAAATAAATACTTTGATTAATGTAATCCTGGGCAGGGAGGTGCCACACAACACCCCCCCCCCCCCCCACATCCTCTGGGAACGCCACTGTTTAACAAACAAAAACAAAAATGGTGGCTACGAAGCAGCCTGTTGGATTTGAGTCTCGTGGATTCAGTTTGTTTGTTAATGGCGCAGCTTAATCACACTATCGTTGTTAATGTGGTTTCACAGAAGAGGAAAACACCGGTGTGACGGTGCTGCTGGAGGTGAAGGTGTGAAGACGTGTGTCCACGCCGCTGTGTGTGTTAGAAAGAGACTAACGGCTAACTTCTGTGAGGCAACCATGGAAGGAGGGAGGGGGGGGGGGGGGGGGGGGGGGGGGGGAGTGGGGGTAAAACAGACAGTCACCTACCCCCACTGCCCCGAACCAGTCACACACAGATGCACTCATGCATCTTTCCTCTGCGTCACTCTCTCTCTCTCTCTCTCTCTTTCCACCACCCCATGACTCAGAAAGCTGCACTTTCATCCTATCTTTGCCAAACTGTACCCCACCAGTCAGTGTCTGTGTGTGTGCGTGTCTGTGTGTGTGTGTGTGTGTGTGTGTGTGTCCCAACCAAGCACCTCCCATTATTTGGCCTCATCTTTTCATCACATCTCAATAAATAACACTAACCTCTCCAACTTTCAGGATTTCAAACGACACCAAACCTCGGCTGGTTTTGAATCTGCTGCTCAGTTTTGTGTCCACAATGCAACACATTATTTTTTAGTGATTTTCTCGGGAAAAAAACACAGATTTCAGGAATTTTAACTGATGCCAAAACACACACACATGGAGGAAATTAAATTACAAATAAAATAATAAAAAAATATGTTCTACAGTCCAGGAATCAGATCCACAACAGGAATCTGTTTTTCTAATTTGTCTTTTTTGTCTAATTCTCACATGTGTTTGTGTATTTTATTGCTTTTTTTGATAGAGTGTGGACAGTGGACGAGTGAGTGGTCATTTAAGGAAGAAACACAATATTTCCCCAACATAATTACTCGTCTATTAACTACATTGACACATTTGAAGGAAATAAAAACACAGCTCTGCCCTTTCACCTCACGTGTGTGTTTCCATTTCGCCACAAAGCCCCTGTTTGGGGCCAAATTATCGTGACAGCCCCATTGATTTCCGATGCCAAGTCGATATAGTGGACTGTGCTGATCCGTGGCCTCGCGGTGGAGCGAGCACTGAGCACCCACGAGAGTCTCTTGTGATCACACTAAACATGTAATCTTTTACCTGCACGTCAGCCCATTTACAAGCTGCAGGCACACAGCGCCGCGTGCACGCGGGCCAATTACTAACCCCACGCAGTGGAAGAAGAGGTGTGTGTAACACTGTATTATTGGCCCTTTTTATTAATAGAATATTAATAAAGTGCTTATGTCTCGAATGAATGGGTTAAGAAAAAAAGGGGGGGGGGGGGGCTCGTTCAACGTCTGAAATTGAAAGCACGTTTAATGCTTACACTGATATCCAGTGTAGCCCATTTAATTAACGGTAGTCGCTACATTATCATTTAAGTGCTCCGAGTTGGATTCGGCTCTAAATCAACGTCGCCCCTGACGTGAGACACACACTCAACGTATGTCGTCTCGGATTAGTGACTGGACCACGCGCGCAAAGGAGGGCGAGGGAAAATAAATTACGCGCAGCCCATAGGCAACTTAAGTGTGGCCATAATTAAAACAGGCAGCAATTGCCTCCATTTAATCTGAATATTGGGTTTGCGGTGCAGGAGCTTCACCCCGTGCACCTTCATCCTTCTTCTGAGAGAGAGATTATAAATCTGCACGTCAGGTGTCAGGAGTTTATGGCGGCTGTAGAGAGTAGAATCAAAGTGATGAGACTGTGAGGATGTTTTATGGGAAGCAGAGGATAGATTAATGTTGTGGGCAATTTGGTGTTTGGTGTCCATCGCAATGTGGACTTTTTTTTATCCCCCACTAAATCACTCACTACATCTATATCTATATCTATATCTATATCTTTATTTTTATTTTTATTATAACTGCATTCTCAAAATGACCATTACCTCAGACTATTTTTACACTCTTAATCTGGTTAAGAGTGCGCAATATGGACACGCATGTGGCACACATGACTGTGCGTGTGTGTGTGAGAGAGAGATTGTCGCTTGTGGTCCTGCAACCTTGATAAATTAGACAATCTGTTCCTGGAATAAATAAATAAATAAATAAATGTCCTCCTGCTACCAATAACCGCCATTGTTCCACAGTGACAGAATTAGCGCATGATGCAGCGTCGCGCACATGCAGTGCTGCTGCTGCTGCTAATGGTAGTGGTAGTAGTGATGCTGCTGCTGCTGCTGATGATGATGAGGAAGAATAACAGTGTAACACTATAAACGGTCAAGCGTGCAGTAGACATTGCAGTGCAACTAATTCCCGGGATGATTCATGACTCCACTCCTGCCCTCATTTGCTAATAATTCTCGCAGTCATATGTTTCCACAAAGACCTGCTGGCTCACACTTATGGCTTATAGGCTCCTGCAGATGGCTACTGGCTCACAAAAAAACAAAAACGCGGGCCTGTCTAATCACTGGCTGTTTGCACATCAACTGTAGCTGCTGCTGTTATTGATAAGCTGCTGCTGCTGTCACCTGATCAATACGCACAGGTCGTTGTTGTTGTTGTTTTTTTTTGACAATGATGGATAGAAATAATAACGTGGGTTTGGATTCACTTTGTGATCAAATCCTTTTTCTTTTTTTTAAATTAAATGAAAATTTGCCTCTGGGATTGAGGGATGAGCCAGAATATAATCTGATCCCGTGTGTGCTGATTCTGATATCAGGCCTACATATGTCCCCCCTCTGAAGGCCGCTGCGTTGGGGGGAAAAATCTGTCCTCATTCAGTCATTTCCTTCCTCTCACCCGGTGATATCTTAATCACCAATCCTGCCATCAGTCCATCTATGTGCGTGTAAACGAGGGCAGTAAACGCACCATGAGAATAGAACACAAACTGGCTTTTTACATGCACATAAATGCATTTATTGATGAAAATGTCAATGAGGTTGTTTCACATTTAAAGCTAAATAAATAAAATAAAAACACGATTGTACTAGAACCAAACTGAATCACTGCAACAGGTTCAGTTGAACGACGATAAACCATATTTAAAATGTGACATAATTCGACTTATTTTGGGGACTTTTATGATTTGCAGCACGTGCAGCGCGTGTGCGTGCGACACCTGGTGGCAGTGATGATGTCTGCGTGGTGTCAAAAGTGACAGACACTGGGTTACATTCAGTGCTGCTGCATGGCACACTAACCCCACACTGCCGTGCGTAAAATAATCTGTGCGTAAAGTAGCGCGTAAAACTCTTCTCTTCCTTTTTACGCACAGGCACAAAGGGATTAATCTGTGATTAATGTTCTTTAAAAAAAAACAAAAAACATCGCGATAACTTTTAAAACCCTGAGATTTATGTAGAGACTCCGAAGTCTAAAATGTCAAAATAAGGCAAACGTAACAAAATGGTTACGAGGGAGTAACAGCGTTACAGTAACGCGTTACCACCGCTGCTGCTGCTGCTGCTGCTTTTGCTGCTGCTGCTTTTGCTGCTGCTGCTTCTTCTTCTGCTGCTGCTGCTGCTGCTGCTGGCCCGGGACACCGAGGCTCTTTTCATCTCGACTCCAGTGCACAAACATACAGCTTAATGCGACTAGTGTTCCCCCCTTTTATTGGGCTCACCATGGCTACCAAGTGCCGGGCTAAGCAATGCACTGGTCATCAATGAAGGGGAGAGGAGTTAACCCGTGAGAAAAAGGAGAGAGGGGGAAAAAAATAACCCCGAAACGACTTTTCCGCAAACTCTGGTTAATGTATGATAGATCCACGCTGTCAGAAAACAGTGAAATGACACGGGGTTTTTTTGTTTTTGTTTTTTTGTTTTAGTCCTAATTGCATGTCAGCGTCTGCTCTTTTTTTTTTTGAAAGTCGTTGTTTTGTTTTTGTTTTTTGTTTTTTTTGTTTTCTCCTCCTCCTACACTCTCTCCTCCTTCAGTCGCTCCTTGGAACAGTTCCAGATAGATAAAATAAAGACAAAATGCTCAGCACTCGTTAAAATCCAGGCTGTGGATGAGTGCAGATTAGGACGGAGCTGCTGCTGCTGCTGCTGCTGCTGCACATAAACTTTAAACAAACTTTACAGCGGCAGCGAGATCGATTTATATGAAATGATTTCATATTGCTCTTGCCTACGCGATCCCTCTGGAGTATTCAACCTAAGGGTCTCTCTTTCTCTCTCCCTCCCTCCCTCCCTCTCTCTCTCTTCTTTCTCTTTCTCTCACACCCCCTCCCTTCACCTCTCTCCTCTCTCTCTCTCTCTCCCTGCTTAAAATGTGATTGATTGCACTTTTCTCCGGTGGACATTCACTACAAAACAGCACAGCTTATCCATCTGCCAGCTATTTATTTAAAAAAAAAAGGGAAAGGAAAAAAGGACAAACAGCGGCGCGCGTATTGATTTTTACGCATTCGGTTAAAAAAAAGAAAAGGCTTCTTTTAATCCGTTTTAAGGTTCAACATATAACGTGGCTGCACAGAGAAAGACGAGAATCCAGAAATAATCACGTAAAGCAACGAGGAATCGTGATGTGACAGTGGAGAAATGCGCGAGGAGGCGATACACGGTGAACAATCCTCCCCTCCCCGTGCGTAAAAGGGAAAGAAAAATAAAAAAGACACCAACAAAATCTGCAGAAATGATTGTTGACTTACCTTGTGTCCAAAAAAAGACGAGGAAATGTCTCCACATTGTTCGCGTGGCGTCTGTAAATGGTTATCTCCCTTCCCTGCGTCTCCGTGCGCCCTAAGATTTTCTTTCCTCTGCCTCAACTGAGCAGGAGCACTCCTCGGCTCCCGCTATTATTTTCACTAAAATATATGAAAATTTATGCAAATGAAAATCAGCACTAACTGTTCGTCTCTTGTTATACTTGGGGATGATTTTTTTTCCCTCTCCCCCTTTCTTTTTTTCTTTTTGCATATAAAATAAATGAACTCCCCCAGCAGGGAAGTTGGGGACCTTTTTTTTTATATAATAAGCAAATAAATAATAAACACATCATATATCAGAGAGGGCTGCTTTTTTATACCCGCGCTCTGTGGTTTCTGGAGCTTTTCATGAAGTTTTTTTTTAATTCCTCCTTTTATATATATATAATTCTTTTTATTATTCTGTGTTGAACATGTCATGGAGCATGTTCACCCTCGCTGTCACGTCTCTGCTGGCCGCCTGAGACGCCCTCTCTGAGCGTGCGTGTGCGCATTGAACAGCAGTGATTTAGACAGAAATCCTCACTGTATATTAATGAATGCAGGGGCCCCCGTGGCTCTGGCCCCTAGCCTGTGCCTTTTCAATGTAAACAATTCCACGAGGCTCCCTCGGTTTTGAGCTGAGTCCAAATAAAACTCTACTGAGAGAAAGAGGAAAAGAGGAAGAGCTGGCACCCTGTTCACAATCCCCCTCCTCATATTTGCCCTTAAATCCCCTCCCGCAAACACGTGTGTGTTTGTCAGGGTTTAAGACGCAGACATGTTGAGTTCTGACCTGTCAGGAAATCACCTGCCACAGGTCAGGTGTGTGTTCCACGGCACTGCAGACACTGTGACAGGAGGGGTTGACTGTACTGTATATATCTGGCACTTGTTACCACCTATGGGTGAGTCCAAAGGCGCAGGGGTCCCACGCATGCATCCACAAAGGCCTCATTCATTCGTCTCTGGGCTCATGTGGTCATCTTGTATCTGTGGAGGTTATTTATTATTAATTTTTCCAGCGTCGCCACCCTGCACGCACAAATCCCCAAAGGACTGCTCAATTTGCCCTTGTTTTGGTTGCCACTTACTTTCTCTTTCACTACAGTGCTCCACCGAGTTTGCCTGTGTGAATGTGTGTGTGTGTGTGTGTGTGTGTGTGTGTGTGTGTGTGTGTGTGTGTGTGTGTGTGCGTGTGCGTTTTTACGCATGGAAGCGTCTCCGCAACCTTTGTGCGTTAACTCCTGAGGAGCCAGTGGTGGCCTCCTCAATCTGCACACCCGGGCCACGAGTGACCGCATTTATGCATCTGTTTGAGTGTAATGAAAGTGAACATCAACATGTAAAATATGCCAGATTATACTGTAGCCACTGGCCAAATTATGCATATGTAATCCCTATAGGCAGGTTGGTGGAATAAGGACATACATTCAAATGTAAGAAAAACAAAAGACAATAACAATAATCCCACTAAATAAGGAGAGGAACTAGTTAAGGAAGATAGTTTCAAGGTGATTAATGGACCAAACATGTAAATTTGCAAGGGAAATTGAGTAAATTGCACTTTTGTATAAAGAGTCAGAATTCAATATTGATACATAAACACAGAGGCACCATGTGGTCACAGGTCAGGTTGATTCTTTGGTTTCTAATGTTTGTATTCAAGTGTGGAAAGTGTGACATGGAAGTGTGTGTGTAGCCATAATATAATACACACACAAGTATATAGAATTATGAAATCTGTCACGTGCCTCTTTTTCAAATACACAGTGACCCCAAAATTTGATGCATCTAAGATGTTTTTTTGTTTTTTCTTCAATCATCATAAACTTTATTTACTGAAGCATCTTTTTTCCTCCTTTACAAAATTGGCCTTTAGGGAATTATACATCTGATGCTTTATTACACAATCATCATTCTCATCGATATAGATGTTCTCAGAAACCCAGATCTGGAGAGAAAAACAGAAGATACACACTGTAAATATCCATATTTATGATGAGCATTTGTGTTAAAAGTCATGTTTTCTCTGCACATGAATCTTTTTTTTGGCTTTTACGCACAAAATAAACAGTCTTTCATGTCAAACTTTAGGTCATTATTTATCGAGCTCCTCTGTTTGTGGAGCTTGAACTGTACCTCAGCACTGTTTACTAGCGACCAAGTTCTTCTCTCCCCCCGTTTTGTTTGGACTGCAATTAAAAATCAGCCAATCGGAACAGCCGGAAGGAGGGCTCGTGCGCCCGGAGCAAGGCTGGCTAGAGCTGCCAATCACACCCCGGGTAACCAATCAACGGGGACGCACGGGGTAAACATCCGCGCGTCGTGGGGAGGGGGGAGTGGGTGGAGGGGGTGAGCGCGGGTGAGGTGGACGTAGGGAGGGTGGGGAGCGAGGGGGCGGGACTACACCGCTCGTCAGGGGGAGAGAGAGACGGAGAGAGAGAGGTGGAGAGAGAGAACAAGCGAATGAGAGGAGAGGCTCGCGAGCAGCGCCGCGCACCGTTCTACTGGACTGTACTTGAACGGGAGTTTGCGGTTTGGCAGGTTTATATACATCAAAACAGAACAAAGAGAGAGGCTCCACAGTGCTATAAAAGAAGAGAGAGAAAAGAATAAAGCGACGGAGACTGAATTACAAAAGAGCCGAGGACACTCTGCTAATGATTTTCACATCCAAAGGGGACATAAACTGGGACTTTGTGCATTGTGGACAATTTGCGAGGCTTATTTTTTTTTTTTGGTTATGTTTTGTGTGTTTTTTCTGCGACCTCCGAAAGTTTGTTTGGGACAACTCAGCCGTTTTTTCCCCTGTTTTTTTTCAAAATGTATATTTGAATTTTAATTCCCTCGCAGTGTGAAACTTTCCAAAGGGACTGCACATGGTTTCAAAGGGCTTTTGAAAAATCCTGGATATTTTTTTCTTTCTAATTCGTCCACCTCCACGCAGACGTGTTTGAACTAGAATGTTGTAAATACATGCGGATTTTATTCACTTTTTCTGTCGTCGCTGTTGAAGCTTTTTTTTCCCCTGGCGTCTCTTTTTACGCACGTCGATGCGTATTTGCCCCCCAAAAAAACTACCCATACTTTTAAAGTTTGAATAATTCATGAGATACAATTTGCCCGCTCGTAAGAAGTGACTGTAGAAAGGGAGGGGGGTTATCCACAAACATATTCATAAGGGTTGACGGAATGGCCACCGCGGCTTCCAATCCCTATCTGCCCAGCAATAGCATCTTATCATCCGGCTCCATCGTGCACTCTGACTCGGGAGGTGGTGGCATGCAGCCGGGGAGCGCTGCGGTTACCTCGGGGTCTGGGGGCTACAGAGGAGACCCCTCGGTCAAGATGGTGCAGAGTGACTTTATGCAAGGCGCAATGGCAGCGAGCAACGGGGGACACATGCTGAGCCATGCCCACCAGTGGGTGACATCGCTGCCTCACGCCGCAGCGGCGGCAGCAGCAGCCGCGGTCGCTGCAGCTGAAGCCGGATCCCCGTGGTCGTCGAGTCCCGTCGGTATGACGGGCAGCCCGCAGCAGCAGGACGTGAAAAACTCCGGCAGAGACGATCTGCACACGGGCACCGCGCTGCACCACAGGCCGCCGCACTTAGCTCCCCACCAGACTCACGCCGGCGCTTGGGGGAGCACGACTGCGGCGCACATTAACTCCATATCCGGGGGCCAGCAGCAGCAGCAGTCGCTGCTCTACTCCCAGCCGGGAGGCTTCACTGTGAACGGGATGCTGAGTCCCGGCAGCCAGAGCCTGGTGCACCCGGGCTTGGTGAGGGGGGACACCCCGGATCTGGACCACGGCAGCCACCACCACCACCATCACCACCAGCATCCGCATCACCAGCACCACGGCGTCAACAGCCACGACCAGCACTCGGACGACGACACGCCGACCTCGGACGACCTGGAGCAGTTCGCCAAGCAGTTCAAGCAGCGGAGGATCAAACTGGGCTTTACGCAGGCGGACGTCGGCTTGGCTTTGGGCACGCTGTACGGGAACGTTTTCTCTCAGACGACCATCTGCAGGTTCGAGGCTCTGCAGCTCAGCTTCAAGAACATGTGCAAGCTCAAGCCTTTGTTGAACAAGTGGCTGGAGGAGGCCGACTCGTCCACGGGAAGCCCCACCAGCATCGACAAGATCGCGGCGCAGGGGAGGAAGCGAAAGAAGCGCACGTCCATCGAAGTGAGCGTCAAGGGGGCTTTGGAGAGCCACTTCCTAAAATGCCCCAAACCCTCGGCGCAGGAGATCACCTCACTGGCGGACAACTTGCAGCTGGAGAAAGAGGTGGTTAGAGTGTGGTTTTGCAATAGGAGACAGAAGGAGAAACGGATGACGCCCCCAGGAGTGGCACAGACGCCGGAGGATGTGTACTCTCAGGTCGGCAATGTGAGTGCAGAAACACCGCCTCCCTCCATGGACTGCAAAAGAATGTTCAGTGAAACATAGAACAGAATATTTTATATCAAATTAAAACTGATTTTAAAAAAGAAAAACACACAGACTATCATCCCCCCCCACCACCACCACCACCACCACCCTTACCCACCCCCAGCCCAGGATAGACACCATTTTTTTTGATACTGTGATTGTGAGAGAATATGAAATGAAAAAAAAAGTGTTATCTATTTTTCACCAGAAAAAGAAAAGAAAAGAAAAGAACAGCAACATTTTCCTCCCAAAAATCCCAGAATTCCCCCCTCAGAATCAGAATCAGAATCAGAAAAACACTGAAAAACGCTTTACCTTTTTTTTTGTCCAGGCCCTGAAAAAAATGTCTTAACCTAAAAGGTTCCTTTTCCTTCTGCTTTTTTCTTTCAGGGGCATTTTTTAGTAGATTACTTAAAAGATGCAAGTGAGGCGAGCGACCAGAGGGTGACAACCACAAGTTCATTCCACCAGGTAATTTTGGCGCATTAAGACACACCGAGAGGAAACCAAGTGTTGTTCTTTTTTTATTATTATTATCACTATTATTATTATTATTATTTTCTTTACCCCCCCTGCAAAAATACCCCCCTCCCCTTCCATAACCCTGTGTTTGATTGAAGAAACAAAGGAGCAGGCATTTTGGATGTTTAGAAATGGGACTGAACCCTGCTCCTCCTCCTCCTCCTCTTCCTCCTCTCCATGCTCAACAATAACAGAGAGGAAAAACTGCAACAAAATGAAGAGGAGTCCACGAAGCTTCCATCACGATTTAGAGCTACTTGTGTTTTTTTGGTGGATTGTTTCATTTACAAATGGAGGATTAGGGATTATTTTTCTTTTTTTTAAAAAAAAAAAAAAAAACACACACGAGGCCCTCATGAAAGAAAGACCAGGACCAGGACTGTCCACGCCTGATCGCAAAGATCACCCTGTTTTTTTTTTTATTATAATAATAATAATAATTATTATTATTATTTGAAGGACTTTGACACCGTGAGTGGATTTCTCTCTCTCTCTCTCTCCCCCCTCCCTCCCCCTCTCACCTTTTTCAACAAATAGAGAATAAGACATTTGAAAAAGACTCGAGCTGCACTTATTTAAGGAAAATGAAAAAAAAATTGGGGGGAAATTTTGTTGCCAAGTGTGACTGAGTGAGTGTGGATTATATGAATGCTGCTCTTTCTAAGCAGCGTTTCTTTGGTAGGTTTTAATAAACAAAACAAAAAAACTCTGTAAAGCCGGCAATATAGATTACACACTCCAGATCAGATGCTGATCCTGAGTGATTTACTTTATATTTTTCATCAGAATGACTTGTTTTAATATGGTAATTTATTTCCCCCCCCCCCCCCTGGAACTTTGTTATGTAAGATGTTTTTCCCCCTCTACACACACACACACACACTTCTTGTTTTTATTATTATAATTTGTTCTTTTCTTATAAATATATATTTCGTTGTTGCCCTTATTTGTTTAGTTTTTGTATTATTATTATAATTATTATTATTATTATTATTATTATTCTCATTTCTTAAAAGGAGCACAAATCACCCTGAGCTGACATTGACCGTTGTTCTTCTAGGTAATAATAAGGGTATATTTTGATGTGATCATTTGATTGTAATTTAATTTTCAGTAGTGGTTCCGTGCGAGCTGATTGAGACACAATAAATTTGTTAGAATGAAATACAGTCATGTTGTGTTTTCACCTTGGTATTTTGTTATTATTATTTGTGTTATTTGCAGCAGCAGCAGCAGCAGCAGAGAGTGGATTAAGCTGCGAGAAAAGAAAACACAGGAAACATTCCACCCTTCACAGTAAAATACAGTCATTTCAATACAAATACTTAAAAAAATAGGATTGTTTGTGTTTTAAGAGCGACATGTTTCACCAACGTTTATTACCATAATGCCATAACTGTGTGTGTGTGTGTGTGTGTGTGTGTGTGTTAGCATTTAAATGGAGCAGCAGTAGCAGCAGCGCGCGCGCGGCTCGTTTGTTTGTTTACATGTTTGCTGCCTCTGCCTCTCCAGGCCTTGGAGCCCACGAGCTCAGCCTGCAGCGTGGACAACACTCACTCACTCACTCACTCACACACACCCACTGAATTCCATTTTGTGACGTGTGTGTGCACGCGGGATTAAAAGGTTTCTCAGAGAAAAATGTGACATTTGTACATATAATATACTATAATGTAATGCATTATAATGTCATGCGTGACGTGGAACATTCACTGCGTCACAAACACGTATTTTGAATTAAAGAAAACAACGTCAGATTTAATCTGATTTATTCCCATTAATCTTTTAAGAGTGGGAGATTATAAACATGAATGCAAAACAAACAAAAATGACACTGTTATATACTTATTTGGTATGTTTACACGCACGTGCAGCTCCATTTACAGGTGTGGGAGTCATGTATCATAGATGTTGTTTTAGTGGTTACACACACACACACACACTATATTTCATGTGTCACTCAGAGTTAAGGAGAGTCCACGCGGGCTCCACGAGGATGAATCGACCACATTAACACCAATAATACCATAATATCTATAGATAGAGAGATATATTTAAAATGTATATACATTTTTTCGTAGTTTTTTCGTCTCCATGGCTACAAGAGACAAAATGTGTTTCTAACTTTTAATCTTTTTTTATTCTCTCTCTATTCTCTCTTCTTGCCTCGCGCCTATTCAGCAAAACTCACAGAACGTGTCCCCTCGCGCTGCAGGATTTTTGAATTTCGCGGATGATTTCCCTTACTAGTTGCTTAGCAACTGAATTCAACGACACGGGAGGAAGAAGTATAGGCGTCATTTTTCTTTGTCTCCATTAGTAAAAAAGTGGCACCGTGCATGTGTGTGTGTGTGTGTGTGTGTGTGTGTGAAGACACCGCGTGTGTACACACACATGCAACTCCACATTTAATTTTCTTTCTTTTTTTTGTTTATTTACAAATACAAATGTATGCTTTTTAGGGGACATTTTTTTTGTTTGTTTTTTTAATTATTTATTATTATTTGGGATTATTTTCGTAAATTCTGCACCAACAGAATAAAAGTACAAATCAAATTTGTCCAAAAATGATGCTGATATTTTATGTTGTTGTTTGCACTTGCTCGTGCAAATGCAGTCACGTGACGCTCGCGACACCTCAGCCTATAGCCGCTGCTGCTGTCTTTATTGACAAAGTAACGTAGAACATGCAGCAGCAGGAACCTGCGCGTGAAGAGCACGAGCACGTCATGAAATATACAAATCTTCTCCTCCTCCTCCTCCTCTTCTTTCATTCTGAGCTAAGCGACACAAAAAGAGTTTCAAATCTTATAATGGGTTTTGATCCGCTTATTCTGCAACAGCTTTGCCTTTTTTCATGGCTCCTCAAACACCATGTTGGCAGCAGCGTGCGCGTGCGTGCGTGCGTGCGTGCGTGGGTCTATCTGTGTGTGTGTGTGTGTGTGTGTGTGTGTGTTATTAATTGAAAACACCACTGGCCTAACACACACTAACAAAGTGGTCGCGTTGTTCACACATGTGGCCTTTTTTTAAAAAACAACAACAAGAGTGTCTGTCATACAGATGCACGTGTGCGCGTGAGTCATGTTTAATGATCACTATTTCCACACGTGGGCATTTAATGACTCACAATAATAGATTTAAGGCTTAAACTTCAGTGTTCATGTGTTGCTTCCACTCTTAAAGGTGCATTTCTCAGAATTGAACCCTGGTTTGAATTCATACACTCAACACCAAGTGCAGTAGAATCACTTTGAGGTTGTTTTATAGGGTTTTTAAAGGTGCAGTTGCTGTGTGTGTGTGTGTGTGTGTGTGTGTGTGTTTACTTCACGTGTCACGCGCATGAATATGGATCACCGTCCTGAGCAGTGCTTGCTCTCCACAGGAGTGCTTTCCACGTCCACGCGGGTTTATCTGGGGGAAAAATAATACAATCCAGTGTATCCAGGTATTACAATATATAAACACACATGTTTTAATGTTTAAATAAAATCGCATATTTAGTATTTGCACATAAACCACATTATTGTTATTGTCAGTATTATTATTACCTTGGAGCTAGGGTTGAGATTGAAGGACAGTAAACAAAGTTGGGAGATGATAGTAAAAATATTATTATTATTATTATTATTGTTATTAATAATAATAATAATAATAATAACAATAATAATAATCATAATAATAACAATAATAATAATAATAATACTACAGGCCTGCGTGTAAATACAGATTATCAAGTGTCCTTTCTGGCAGTAGCAGCAGCAGAAGACTGCGCAGGAAAAGAAGAGGAAGGGTGAAAAGAAGAAGAAGAAGAAAGAGGAGGATGGTTTCAAATAAATGACGTGACTCTCGGGGGTTTCCTCTCTAAATTGTGAAGGTCATGGTTTTGTGAGCAGGCAGCGTGGATACAGGCAGGTAGAGGAGGAGGTGAATGGAGTCTGAATGGAGCTATATATATATATATATATATATATATACATACATATATATAAGTACATATATGTGTATGTACTCAGCTCATCTGCTTGTCTGCATTTCAAAAGCGCCTAAAAAACCTGCTGTGCATGTTTTTCTTTTCTCTTTTATTTGATATTCACCCACATCCTCTCTCTAATCATACAATAAAAGGACAGAACGACAACATGCGCTGTTGTTATTGTAGTTATTTTTAATCAACAATTCAAATACATGTGTCACTGTGGCAAAACGGGAAACAAAATTCTATGTGGAATTTCAAAATAAAGGCGAAAACGTGTAAAACGTTTTATATCATGTTGTGAAATTATAGGTAAATAAAAAAATATGTTCTCATAATGTTTATAGTTTAAATTAATGATAATATATCTTCATTTATTCTTAATAAGTAAAGTTTTTTAACTATTATGTGCAAACTGATAATATTTATATTATATTATTATAAAGAAAAATACACATTTGCTTTATAAACAAATGACGAGACTCTCTTTATAAAGTCAAACTTATATTTTTCTTTTATTACTGGTCATTTTCTCTCTCATATGCACACAACAGTGTGTTTTAATGAGATTATATTTCCAAGGAAATCTTTATTTCGCTTTTGCTTTGGGGTTTCTTGCCAAAAAAATAATAATATTGGATAATGATAATAAAAAGAATAAGAATAATAATAACTTAGTTTTGTACAAGTTGTGTTCATTTATTGTCTCAGTTTTAATACTTTAAGTTTTTCCTTTGGTCAAAACATGTCCACACACACACACACACACAGTGTCCACACACACACACAGACACACACAGTGTCCACACACACACACACACACACAGTGCCCACACAATAACTCTGTTTGCACGTCACTCTCAGTTGAATATGAATAAATGTTCAACATTGAAACCTCTAGTTTCACAACCTCCTATCATCAAACCTTGAATTTAAATAATTCATTAATGATTTATTTTATTCAAACACATACTGTATAATCCACTGTATTTTTAAAAAAACTTAAAAAAAACAAAAAACAAGGCCTCTCCTCTCTCCTTTATGATGAATTCCACAGGCGTAATTGCTCCTCTGCTGCAGCTTCCCTGGCCTTACAGCGCCACCCAGTGGCTGCTTCAGCTGCCTCCACAATGCAAACGCTGCTGTGTGTGTGTGTGTGGCTTTATCATTATTATTATTATTATTATTATTAGTATCATATATACATTCCTTCACCATAAGGTAAATAAATAAAGATGAAGATTTAGATTTTCCTTTGTGCCAGTTTTCATGTTTTTAGGAAACAAGAATTCTGTATTTGATCCAAAGCTGAAACAGCGAATTTAAAATACGTGACATTTGTGTTTCATAATAATACAAGTGCATTATTGCATATTGTCAGTGGGTTTTTTCAGATTCTTAAATGTGAATATTTCCTGGTTTCTTTGCTCCAAATGTCATTTTTTTGGTTTTTGGTTTAAAGTTCTCGATTCATGGTTCATTAGTTGCAGTCCTTTATCATCACACCGTAAATGTGAAGAATGCACACATCCATCATTTCACAGAGTTTGGGAAATCAAACGGATTTAACTGCAAAAAAAAAACCAGACATATTATTTTGTGAAAATCAGCTCAGAGTGTGTGAGAATATTTGTGACACATTTGTTATGGCCCTTATTTATTTTCTGTGTGTGTAATATATTTTTCTGTTCTATAAGAAAAATAATCCAGCGTGTGCTTATTTTTAGTGATCTTGAGCAGGTTCCATTAAGAAAAGCATAGAAGTAACTTTCATAAATGATGTAAATTCTGCATTAACATGCAAAGAGTTTGCTTTGTTTATTTCACAAATAACGAATAATAATATAGTAACATAATAAAGTAACAAGGAACGTGTTCTGGGAAGTATCAAGAATAAATTAAGATTAAAAAAAATAAAATAAAATAAATAGGAATATACAGAGCTCACAGTCTCATACGTGCGCCATCTTGTTTTCGGGGTCAAATTTGTGTCACTGATCCCCTGCTTTGTGCGTTGTCATGGCAACCAGGAAGCTAGTTAGTGTGGTTTTTTTTCCACATATTCTACTGTTGTTCATTTGCATGACATGATTAGAGGCAGTGTGTGTGTGTGTGTGTGTGTGTGTGTGTTTGGGAAAACATCCTCATGAAACCTCTGAGGATTATTTGAGCTACTTAGTTGACGCTGATGTTTGCGATTCCGTGTTTTCGACGTGTACGTGGAAGAGGAATGACGTCATTTCGTGGGAGAGAAGCTGAAATCTTAAGCATAAAGGCTGGAAACGCATGAAAAAGAATATCTGCAAAGTTGTCGTGCATCGATCGCTCGTGGTTTGTCCGGAAATTCCTCAACAATATGTTTCATTTTAAACACAATCAAACGCTCCTTTAAAGCAGTGACTTTCCCTTCTGAAATCCAGCAAAGGGAGAAAAACAGTTATTAAAAGGAAACATTATCCCTGCAGGGAGTTTATCAGGACCTAGTGGCATGAGAGGCATTTGTACATAAAGTTATCTTTGAACACATTGCCCACTGATGCTAAGTGCAGCCTGTGATGTGAAAACTTCGCGGTCCCAGCCCGCAGTCCCTCTACGCCGGGAAATTGAACCCAGCTCCACCCCGCATCCAGCCGGGCCTCGCGTCTCGCAGCGAGAGCTCGGCTGCTTCCAAAAGCCTCGTGTCAAAAAGCTGGTCAGCATTTCAAAGGACTCCGAACGTTTCGCGGAGACTGACGCCCACGTCCGCCAGCCAGCCGGTGCCAACAATCGCTGTTTATGCTGGCGCCGAGAGCATCGCGCGGGGAATGGGATTCAGACGCTGCCAAGTAATGACTTACTAACCTCAAAAAAGTAGAAGAAGAAGACGAGATTCTCCAAAGACACGGCCAGGACTTTAGGAGCGAGGGAAAGTGAGAGATTCTGAGGCAGACGTGTTCAGGTAGAGGGACTTTCTGGGTGTTTAGGAGTTTCCTGTAGAGTCATCACACTCAACATCGTCAAATTAAACCTGTCACTTCACCCACAAACAACTATGTTTGGTAACTTCCGGAGACGCCGAAAACTACGTTAGCACGAACTCTGAGCAATCGCTGGAGGCCTCAAACGTTCAAGTGCACTTCCAGGCTCGGTCTTCTCCTGCATCTACAGCGATCTCAAAAACCAATGACTGAAAGTTGTGAGAGCAAGAGAATGTGAAAACACGCAAGGACTAGGATTGGGAAACACTGTTCTAGAAGGTTCTAGAACTCCTAAACACCCAAAAAGTCCCTCTACCTGAAGACATCTGCCTCAGAATCGCTCACTTGTCCTTGTCCTGGCCATGTCCTTGTCTTCTTCTTCTTGTTCTTCTACTTTTTGAGGTTAGTCAAGTCAGGACTTGGCAGCGTCTGATCTAGAGGGTTCTAGAACAGAGGTGTCAAACTCGATTACAGAGGGGGGCCAACATTAAAAACTGTCCAAATCCAGGACCAGATGAGGTCAAATAATAAAAAATCCAGAACAAACCGTACAGATTAAATAGAGACACAATAAAAATCAAATATGTTTGAATGATTTACCCGTGGAACGACCTCAGAAAGGGAAAGACTGCTTCAAAGTCGGAGGACATATTATCTCGAGGGCCGTACACAGTTTTATGGCGGGCCAGATGTGGCCCCCGGGCCTTGAGTTTGACACACATGTTCTAGAAGGTTCTAAAATAACTTTCCTTTTGGTTTTTCTTCTATATTCTTATACGTTCTGTATATGGGCAAGGAAAAAGGTCTTGTGCCAGCGCTGTATACACACAAACGCTCCCTCAGTCAGGTGTGAGATGTGGCATCAAAGTGACGTTTCACTGTTTCTGTTCACAGAGACCAAACTGAGGCTGAATGACATCATCGACATCGCTGAGGCGACGCTTTCAGGGACTTTTTGAAGCAGTTTGTGGTGAGTGAAATCCCTCAAATCTGAATCTCTGTTGTCCTTTCCATTCAGTTCCTTCATTAGAGGATGTTGAACACACATATGATGTGTCTCTGTGTGTCTCAGTCAATGCCTGCACTTTGGATGTGTGTGTGTGTGTGTGTGTGTGTGTGTGTGTGTGTGTGTGTGTGTACCCTGTCCTGTCCAATTCAAGAGTCCCAGGCGATGTCGGGATCTTCACAGCAGACAGATCGATGGCCGGGGACAGAGACAAGGGTCGGACGGTCCTCTGGGGTCTGTCGGTGACATCTCTCGCCGCAGCTCGCTGACCGGGCCGCCTGCTGGGGTCAGCTGTCCCAGCAGGCCGCTCCCTCTCTCTCTCTCTCTCTCTCTCTCTCTCTCTCTGGCAGCAGTTACCAAGGTGACAGCATGTCAGCACAGCCCCACAGCGCCACTGAAGGAGGAGGAGGAGGAGGAGGAGGAGGGGGGGGGGGGGGGGGAGGAGCAAGCACGGAGCCCAATGCATCACCAGCTCTGATGGGTTTGTCAATACTGCTTACATCCAGAGAGAGCCGGCCCTGCCATGACACACACACACACACACACACACACACACACACACACACACTTTCACCTGCGAAAACACACAATATGTGCGACACATGCACCAAATCTTTGGCATTTGCTTACAATTACAAACCAAACACACAGTTGTTTTTGTCATTTTACGAGGACAACGAAACTGGCTTTAATTCATTTTCCTGGAAACTTAACTGCCCTTAACTGCTACCTGTCTAACTCCCCCAAAAGATATTTAACAAGCAAAGCAATCGTGAAAAGTCTCTTTTTGAAATAAGACGTTATATTTAAGCCTTGCAACATAAGAGTGACGTTGAAATTAGCTGGGAAAACTCATTTTTAGTGAGTGTTGTGATGTTTTGTGTCTTGTGATGCTCAAAAATAGTATTTTCCTCCCTTTAAAAGTAGCATCTTTTTTTTGTCATCCTGTTTGTTTCAAGTGTATTTAAGTTTAAGTTTTTAGTTCTATAATTGTGACACTGTTCTAGATTTAAATCCACCAGCTTAAAAACCTGATGACGTGTCAAAAATCTGAGATGTGACTGATGTTTTCCAGACTGTTCCAAGATGCAGCGTCTAAAACAAGCTGCTTTATCTCACTTAAATCTTACTCTTTAGGAGGTGATTGTGTCTTATATTAAGTGTGATGAGACATTTTGTGCAGTGCAGTACGACGTTAATGCGACACACAGTGTGTCGTTGCCTTCGAAACACTGCAGACACTCAGAGAACTCAAAACCAGAGTCCCGACTGTAACCTGACCCGACGAAAACACGGAGAAAAGCCTTAGTCTGCATTTGTTGCTTTCTGGGATTACACTTACAGCAATCATAGACAATCAAGACATTTAAAACAATAAAAGAAGACAACAGAGATGGAACTCAACCTAACTTCAACCAAAACAACCACACATGCTATTACAGTACACATAATACTCTCCATTTATCCACACTTATTCTGAAATGATCAAATTCAACATTTAATCATATATATAAATGTATAAACTTGTCTTGTGTTTTGATTACAATTGTCTCCATGTATATGTTTTAATTCTGTTCATATTAATTCTGTTTTTGTTATTTACAGATTCATAAAATCCACTTTTACTTTGAAATGTTGAGTGACATCATCCTCGATATTTGTAAAGGCAACATTGTGACGGATTATCAAGCGATCATTTTCATTTCTAATCACTAAACCATTCTGCCGCCCCCCCGAATTGTTTGGACTCTTTTCACTTGACCCCGCCCCCTCCTGACCAGACTAGAAGTTCACTGGCGCCCCCTCTGCTGACGTTCTGTTCTAGTGCGTAAAACAGTCACAAAATAAGACGCGAGTCATCGTTCTGTCGCCGTCACACCGTACGCTGCCGTTCAGATCTGTTGATTTACAGTGGGGGTGTCAATATACAATACGGCCCGTTGGCCAAAACCGACCCGCCGGAGGGCCCAATCCGGCCAGAAGGATGACTTACTTTTCAGTTCCGGATACCTGTGATTAAATGTCATGCACGTGTGTAAATGATAAACGTAAGCATAATATTGTTGAAATTGCACTTATTTTTCCATCTTATTTTAAGGTTATTATGCTTTTATTTTATGTCTCCGGCTCTGGGAGTTTGACGGCCCTGATTTACAGTATCGTTGTTCAGCGCTTCATATGTTTATTTCTTACCCAGATTGAACAAACAAACACACGCGTGAAACACAAACAGCTGCATGCACACGCGCACAAATAAAATTTGTTTTAGCCGTTGCTACGTTGACATGAACATACATGACATTTCCTCACTGCACACACACACACACACACACGGAGACACATGCATGTGACAGTCTGGTTGTTTGAGGAGACAGCATGGATTACGCCGCTGGAGCAGGAGTTGAGCGCGAGTGTGTGTGTGTGTGTGTGTGTGTGTGTGTGTGTGTGTGTGTGTGTGTGCGTGTGTGTGTTTGCAGGAGCGGAAAGAGACAGAGAGTGTGAGGTGAAGGAAGAGGAAGCACGCTTGGGCTGTATGACTCTGTATCTTATTAACCGAGAGTGAGAGCAGGCACTGGAAGAGCAGCAGCAGCAGCAGCAGCAGCAGCAGCAGCAGCAGCAACAGCAGCTATGTTTGGCTCACTCTGGCCTGGCGGTGTAACCATTTTCTAGGCCACGGACTTAATAGATTACTAATGAGGGTCCACTGGTATTTCCAAGTTATACATTAGACGCAGGAGCCTGAAATGAGATCATTTGCTAGTTCCGCACATTTGACGTGTGAATGCGAGCGTGTTGTGGTTGAATGGGGGGAGGAGGAGGAGGAGGAGGAGGAGGAGGAAGGGGTCACAGCTGAGCTGGTGCTGCTACCTCTGCATAGTGAGGTGTCATAAGTCCAGACGAGGAAGGTGTGAGGATATAAAGAGATTCCTCCTCGATGACCTCGCGACATCCAACCTGACCAATCCTCTTAGCGAGAGAGAGAGTTGAGCTCTGCCCTCGCAGGAAAACCTTTAATGTCAATGTTTAATGTCTGCAGAGGGAGAAATACTACGTGTGTGTAGCCTTTAGAGAGTGTCAGCCTTTAATAGCGCTCACAGTCTTGTGGTCGCTGCAATAACTTCCTCGTCCCCCCGTGTTTACAGTGCATTTAAGCTGTAGGCCCAAGTCATGACTTACTCGGCTCAACTCTGCACTGTTTATTTTTACTTTCCCATCAGATATAGTTTACGTACCTGCTCTGACGAGGGTCAGAGGTCAGAGGTCAGAGAGTGTCGCCACGGGAAGACTCGAGAGTGCGACGAGCGACACAAGAATCCAAGCGAACAATTACCGAACAGTAGATCAGTGAACTCTTACATGCTTTTTCCCATTACTATGTTTAAACGTACAGTATATAGTATACAGGTTATAAGAATATCGTGCAGTATAGAGTGTCTTATATCCTTTTTTACGGCACAATCTAGAAAAAAGATTAATTTTCACCAACTCTATAAACACACCTGAGCAAAAAGTACTCAAAAAATTTTAAAATCTGGTTAAATTTGTGAAATGAACACTGCATTTTTTTCGGACTTATCTACGAAGATATTTTGACTTGTTTCAAGAAAACTTAACAAGTGCCATTTCCTTAGATAGTTTAGCTTGAAACAAATAATAGTGGTTATATTTTCTTGGTTTTTTTAAAGAGGCATTTTTTGCAGTGTTTAGAAATAGGTCTTAGTTCAAAGTTCACTTGGCTCGTCTATTTTTGTGATTTCTGCAGAATTAGTGCTACTTTATATCACGACTAAAAATGCGATATAAAAGGACTCATAACTTCAACAACACGAAAAAAAGAAGATGAAAAAAAAGCCTGAACATGTGACCTATAAACACACACATACACACACACAGGATGTCCATATAAGGAGCTGTCTATTATTCCCCACTTACCCCAACCCTTTACAGATAATACGACAATCACTTCTGCTCAAGGAGATGAAAGTGAGGCGGAGTCAACACCAATGAAAACCAGCAGCAGTTACGAACTGCAGCTTTAAAGCGTCTTCGCAGAGCAAACACACACACACACACACACACACACACACACACATGCAGTACAGCCGCTTCGTACTGCAATG
This sequence comes from Solea solea, assembly GCF_958295425.1. Taxonomy (NCBI): domain Eukaryota; kingdom Metazoa; phylum Chordata; class Actinopteri; order Pleuronectiformes; family Soleidae; genus Solea; species Solea solea. Next base: position 2,591,517 of record NC_081135.1, on the reverse strand, counting down.
GCTTCTGCTGCCGTTTGAAAAGCCTCCGCTCGCTGAAATAAAAGTAATTAATTGGTGTTATACACCAAGGACATAATTATCTTTTCCAGTAACTGGCACATATTTAATTACCAGTAATTGTTCCCCGAGCCTTGTTCAAAAGTGTTGTGCGCCAGACAGTTCTGATACGTTATACACTAATCCTGCTCTTGATACTCAGTCAATTAAGGAGAATGTATGTCAAAGAGCGAGCATGTAAACAGCACTGTGGAACACACACACACACACACACACGTGCGCGGTGCCTATAGTGGGCCGTCGTGGACGTCCTCGCTCCACACCGTCCTCTCCTCTGTCTCACTGACGTGTCCATCCCAGTCCTGTCCCGAGGTGTTAATGCCTGACAGAACGGTGGAGAGTCGTTGGAGATGATTTGGTAACAAAGGCTGCAGATACTGATTAACGCGCGGGGTTACTTTCTAGCCAAGTGGCCAGGGCCCATTTAAAAAAGCATCAGGAGCTAAATTTACTCCCCTGAGCCTCAGGGTGTGTGTGTGTGTGGGGGGGGGGGGTGCGGGGGCTCGAGTCTGCGATGGGGCCCTTGAACATGAGAACAGGGTTTAATAAGTAAACAGGCAACTGCAGAGAGCACTGCTTGTGATCAGAGCTTATTTGCCCGTCCGAGGCCCTGCTACGCGCTGCTAGCTGATTAGCCCGGCCGATTGTACCTTGTAATTGCGGTGGCTTGACCCCCTCTAGGCAAATATTAGATTTTAGTGGTTTAACCTTTCTCGTCGTCAGAGCACGGGGTAAATTGCCCGACCAGATGTTAAGGAGCTCAGCGGTAGTCGCAGCCTCCCGTCTGATCAGCAGGGAAGAAGAAGAAGAAGAAGAAAAAGGCCACAGATTGAACCTTTTCTTTCTAATATTGTCTCAATTTCCTCTGAAGCTGATTTCTCTCGGCGGTTTCCTTCCCGAGAAATTGTCATACTCCTCTGCGATGCTTATCCGCCTCATCGTCTGATGTCTGGAGTTCCAGGCCAGACGTATTATTCCAAATCAGCCCAGTCACACTCATTAGTGAGGGACAAACCATCGGCGTGGAGATCAGTGGCTGATATTAACCCGGCAATCAGTCGCTCACTTCAGTCACTCCCGTCGTTTGTCAGCTGGTGTCTGAACAGGTTCTCGTTCTCACCGCTGAAGCTGCTTAAAGCTGCAGTGTGTAACATTTAGGAGGGTGTGAGTATGCGATCCATACGTGCGTGTGTGTAATCGCTTTAACTGTTAAAAACCAAGCGTATCACAGACGTCACGTTTGTGCGAGTGTCGTAATTACGTGACAGTTTGTGCTATCATAAAAAATACCAACGGTTTCTGGAAGCTGATTTGTTGCCGGCGAATCAGCGTAAAGCATTCATTTTTAAAAAAACAACAACTTTAACACGCGGAAATCTGGTTGTGTACAATTACAGTGGTTTTTTTAAAATTTTTCTTCATTTTAAATGGGGCAAAAGCACAAATTTATTGCACTTTTATGGTTAAAATAAGCGAAAAAAGTCATTTTATTGCTGGCTTATTATACGTACAGTTACTTCTGAAGTGGAAGCAAACTAAAACGACAGACATCCTTTCTGGCGTGTAAAGGCCGCCGTAGTTCCTCAACCAGCTTGAGAAAGGGAGAGAGTCACTCATGCAGCCCAAATCGGATTTTTAAGCATATCCAGATTGTATCTATAGCTCGATGTTTACAACAGTCTGAACAGCCAAAAAACACGTGGATTCAAACCACATACGGAGATGGTTTCAAATTGGATTTGGATTGGATCGTCTCGGTCACTCAGAGAGGATTTCAAAGTGTCTTCTGCAACAACAACGATGACGTAGATCAGGAGAGACGGAAGTTTCATTTGAGGTGCGTTAAATAATCGACACAGTGGAAGACAACAGTTTAACAGAGTTCTGTCGTCCATTGAGTTTACTTTGTTGAGAATACTTGGATCTGATCACTTGCGGTATATAATGTGAACAGTTGATCAGGAAGTTCAGATTCTGATTGGATATGCTTATAAAAGGAAATGAAAATGCACTAAATGTTTGTAAATGTTGATTTTGGGAGAAAAATTACAACTAATATCTATTTTTGATGAGAAAGAAACTGCAGTCAAACTGCGAGTGTCGTCTCGCTGTACGAGAGCCAAGAGGATTCATTGTTCCCTGAAGTCATCTGACTTCAATTCATCCGTCTGTGTGTTTGAGAGAGAGAAAGAGAAAACATCAGAATCGCAGACAAAGCAGTCGGCTCGTCAGTGTTGCTAAACTGTTTGGACTCTAAGCTGAGCACAAGGTAAATGCAGCAATTATACAAAACCATCGCTCAGATATATATATATATATATATATATATATATATATAAATAAAAAGAGAGCTGTGTTTTCCACCAAATCCCTCTGTAATGAGGCGGAGATTGATGTCACTGCACGCGAGACAGAGACAGAGAGTTTGCTGGAAGCATCCATCCAGATGAAATGAAAACAATATGAAAACAGCCTCTGAAGAACGGAATTTCCCCCCTGACTTTTCAGATCTCGCCTGGCATTTAAAAAATTCACCCAGATACGTAAATCTCCCTCGGCCGCAAACCAAACAGCTGTGTCTGGTTTTGATCATGCTCTGCAAACATGAAGGTGTTGGTGGAGCCAAAAAAAAGAGGGATTTCATCCTCTTCTCAACATTTTGGAATTTTTGAATCACATTTACGGTATAAATGGGGACGGTTTCCTCGTCTTTAATGTGTTCACACGTGCTCGTTTGGGTGCGTGGGCCTTCAGGGAACCTGCTCCACAGTCCCACAGGCCATTATGGTGTGTGTGTGTGTGGGGGGGGGACACTTTTGAGCCGGACGATGTGCGGATGGCAGAGGGGCCACGGAAGTTTTTCTTGGGTCGTTCCCAGCAGTTTCCAGAGATCTCAGGTGTCTCATCGTCCAGTCTCACTTTCAGCTCCGCCTCCGCCCCCCCTCCCTCCCAACAAGCATCTCCAGGCCCCAGTTCACCCAACGCTTAATGGCTTCCTTCCTCCCCGTGCCTCTAACCTGGGAAAAAAAAAAGAGTTGGATAGAAGAAACGAAGGAAAATAGTCATCTTTTCATCCCAGCGATGGACTGAAGTAACCCTTCAGCTGCAGAGGAAACCCAATACTGCCTCCAGCTCACTGTCTGAGACAGAGAGGAGAGGGCAGGGGGGCGGAGGGAGGGGAGGGAGGGGGGGTTTAAGCAAAGTGGTTCCATGTGAGCGATGGAAGTAAAGTCTGGGAAAGACATGGATCCACACCCTGAACCAAACCACCTTACAGAATCCCAGGCTCAGGTCTAGAAATGGGGAAATGTGTCACCGTGATCATTCTGAGCAGAGATGTAAACATTTCCCCTCTGTCATTCATTTACTTAATGATTTTAAACCTATAGAATATGAGTTCTCTGTCTTTCAGGACATCAGAGGACATCAGAGGACATCATAGGACGTCCTGTGAGTGAAAAATGAAAATCTGCAGAAGAACATGAATAATCAAAAGGCCCATTGCAACCACTAAACCATTATTTAGTCATTTTAAAAGACCAGTGGCTAATTTTAAGTGAAGGTCAAGGGGAAGAGGTGGGTCTTTAAAAGTGGTTTAAAATGTTCAGTGTTGGAGGCAGATTTCACTTCCATGGGTAACTCGCTCCAAAGTTTTAAAAGCAGCCTGTAATTAGACCTCAGAGCTCGGGATGGGGCGTGAAGAAGAAGTTCAGTGAGGTAAGAGATGGTACAAACCGTTAAGAGCTTTAAAAAACAACAATTACAATTTATAAACCTATTATAAAATGAATAGGAAGCCAGTGGAGGGAGGAGCAACTCTGTCAGGAGGGGGCGGGTCTAGAGAAAAAAAGGGTGGGCGAAATGAGCTTAAAATGAATTAAAAACACAATATTCCATCATGATTTTGAAATGAAGATACTCATGATATTTCACGGAATTCCAAAGTAAAAGTTTCTGTTTCGATATGGAATGATGTTCATTTCACAATAAAATGATATTTGTGATGCAAAAACAGTCAAAAACACAGACATAAATATAAAATTAAGTAAATTACTTTAATTAAAGCACTACACATGCAGGCTTATGTAACTTAATGTTGAATGTAATACATTTAATAGGGTGTATTATTACAATGATAAAAAACATATAGTATTATAGTCTGTCTGAGACGAGGCCACCAGTTTTCATTATAGCATGATATGAAGTAGTGGGCCACATTTAATTGATTGGGGGGCTGCATGTGGTCCGCGGGGCCACTGGTTTGACACCTCTGAACTAAATGTGCTCAGGATGTGTCTTCACAGACTGCTCGTCTTCAGTTTGCAGCGGGTCATATATTTGTATGTTCATGTGTTTCTGTGTGAAGCAGTTTTTTTTGCCGCTGTGCTTCTTCAGTTCTGACCTCGCCGCTGATTTCCTGCTTTACCTTCTTCCTCTCTCTTGTTTGCTGCTGCTTCTTTCTATTCTGATCCTTTTTTGTCGTCGTTCCATCTTCTCAGTTTATTTGCGTCTCACTCTGTGATCAGTGTCACTTTTATTTGCATTTATCTCCCTTTAGCTTGTTGTCCTGCTGTTCTATTTTATTCTAATCCCTTGCCCCCTCCTTTTTTCTTCTTCTATCCAGCTCTGTGCCGTTGTATTAGCTTCAGTCACAGTCATTTCTGTTCAGCTCCACTTGACTGTTTTCTGTTTTTAGTGTGGAAACCCTTTCACGCTGCCTCCTGAAGCTCAGGTACGTGGCTCCCCTGTGGAGCCACTCTGAGGAGGAGGCCCTAATATCTGCAGACATCTATGGCCGCCGCCCAATCTGTTGCACGCTCCGTTCATTTCACGCACTGCCAGAAGTGCTTTGTAATTACCCTGATATTGATGAAGGCTGATTCCTAGCAGGTAATCACTGGCAGTTCAGCTGTTTTCCAACATCTCAGCAAAATGTCTCTATCCATTACCGCTGGCAAATTAATTTCCACTCAATGACCGTACTTGTTGATGATCCGCGGACGGACGCGTGTTTGAGGAGGCAGATCATTGACTGAGCTCCAGGACGCAGCGTTTCCCCTGGTTTACCTCACACAAAGATCACTGTGGGCGTGAGTTTCACGACGCTGCTGCTGCTGCTGCTGCTGCCTCTAATACAAGTCAACGCAGGGGTAGTCATCATGGAACAGTGGGTGTAATATTTTTACACAAATACTAGAATATAATATCGGCTCGCCTCAGCACGGCACGGTTAAGTTGTGTTTCCACTAGCATAGTACCTGGTACCTGGTACCTGGTGCCGTCACAGGAAGAGGCTTCCGACACAAGAATCAAGCCGAACAATGCCGAACTGGAGTTCAGTTAAAAAGACTTAACAATCCTAAAAAACGTGGGTTAATCTCCGACAATCACCAGGGAAATGTGTAAAATCTCAATATTTAAGAGAGGAGTCTGGTGTATTTAGACATCACAAACCCAGTGACTGTGTGAGACAGAGTCTGTGCTCCGGTCATGGAGGACGTACTGAACAAATCTGTTTCATGAACTGATTCTAATGATTCAGTTACAATGAAAACAACTTGCTTTACAAGTCACTCGTTTGTGTCGCGCGTAAAACAAAGTCACCGCAGTTTCATGCAGCCGTGCAGAGATGACTCCGCCCACGTTGAGGCGGTACTATTTTGTAGTGGAAAACCAACCTAAACGGTGCCATTGCCGTGCCGAGGAGAGGCGAGCTAGGACCATAGGTGGAAAATGGGCTGTAGTAAATTTTAAAAAGAAGTCTGAGGGAACATGGTGGTAAAGGGAATGAATGCATTCATCAATTGCATTAATTGTAGGAATGGGAGGTTGAATATGAAAATGGAATTTAATATGAACTGGAAAAAAATGAAAGGAAAAGTGGATCAAACATGGACATTGCAGTAGAAAACGAAATGTGAGTAGGAATATAGATAGAAAATGAGTCAAAAATATGGAATGAATGAATGAAAATGACTCAAACCGTTGGAATAGGAATAAAAAAGTATTGTCATTTCAAGTGCAATGTTGATTGAAATGGAAATACAAATGAATTGGTGCACGCTGAGTCTACACTGAACATTTATGTGTGTCATGTGCATACAGAGGGACCCAACATCCACCTCAGCTGACATAGGGCGAAAGGCAGGGTGCATCCTGGTCAGAGACAAACAACCATCCACTCTCACACCTACGGTCAATTTAGAGCGTCCATTTTACCTAATACCCATCTGGATGAAGCCGGAGAACCCAGAGGAAACCCACGCACACAAAAAGAAAGGTCCTTGTGGCTCGCCAAAAGTTTCAATAATGAAACAAACCGAGAGACTCCTGCACTACACCAACATGTGTATCATGAATACAGCAACTAAGTACATTAAAGAAACATGGTGTAAATGACCACTTAGACTTAACTGTACCATTTTTACCGCCTGTTTTTCATGTATTGTGCTGGTCCCTTTCCCTTCCACCACTGCATTAAACGTGCTTTAAAGGAGTAAATGAGCTTGAGCAAAGTGGCCCTTTGAGCCTCCGTGTTTGTAAAGCGACCATAATGGATTCTTTAGAGTCGCGAAATATAGGCATGACAGCCATGTTTCGGCACGACGGGCTTATCCCTACGCACGGCGCTAAGGATATTAAGGAATCAGCGTAAAGCAGCATGGAAATGATGACTGGAGCAAAGCCTCAGCTCACTGGCATTATAAGCCCTCAATTCTCCAGAGCGCGCCATCCTTGGGAAAAAAAAGAGAGAGGGAAGGAGCAGCAGACTTGGCACGGCTCCACAGTGTGATACCCTCCATTATTTCATTCCTCCACTGCTACAATTAGAAGGATGTTGCTCAATTTTGGGGACGGGGGCGGATTGAGAGGAGGTTGATGTCACCTATTGTGGCGTTTCGCTTCTTTAAGAAGGTGCTGGAATCCCTGCTGTGTGCATGGGGATCTGTTGAAAGGGTTGACTGTGAGCCAGCTCGCTCGCTTTGGCACAGAGCTGCAGCCTCATTTGAAGCCCTGATGGCACATGCCACGCACGCAGACCTCCTCATAACTTAAATCCTTTCACTTGCACGTCACAGCTGTGTTTTCGCTATTTTCCACAGCAATCGCTGATGTTTGCTTCTCATTAGCGCGGCCTATCTTCTCATTAAGTGAAAAAGTGGCTCGAAAGATGAGTAAATTGCAGTTCGTAGCCGGTTGAGTCGCAACAGTATGTTGCAGGGTTTGAGCTCCACCATAGAATATCTCCACCCGATCCACCCACGTTGCCTTGCCTGTCAGGGAAGGACCACGGCGGAAGGATGATTAATGTCCCACCTCTCACCCCCCACTGTGAATTACAGACCGTGGGTCGAACCTATTTTTCTTGGTGAGCAGGAGCATGCTTGTGGCTAAAAAACGGGGCAAACACTGTTTATCATCGGCCCGTCGACAGCCGTCCTCGGGGCAAATTAACCACGCGGCCGCATCGACTGGCACGTGCCGGGAGTCAGTGCCCCTTCACTTTGATTAATCTGCCCGTGTTCCTGTTCCAACTCTATCAAAGTAATCTAAGTGAAGACACGCCATTGATCTGTAAACACAGCCCATTACTGTATACACACACACACACACACACACACACACACACACTGCAGGTGACTTTGTCCTCAAGTTGTGAAGAAAGAAAATTAAGAATGTGTCTTTAACAATGATAAATCCTGCGTGTGCCATTATTCTGAAGCGTGATTCATAAGCTTATAAGATATGACATGAACGGTTTAATACTTAGCATCCATTGTATTTAAGGAGACTGAGTCACTGTCCTTCATATGTGCTGAGTCATGTTGCAGTTTGTTCAAACTAAACAAAATACTGTCCCATGTATGTGTATGTGAGGCTCGAGCTCTATGTGATGACTTCTAATGACACAAACTCATGTTTTATTATTGTGTGTGTATTTTTCTGTCAATAATATGTTTATTAAAGCAGAGTTTTGTTTTTGACATTGTTATATTTAATTATATCTACACACACACACAAGAACACACTAAAAAAAACAACATTAGTACAAAAAATAACAAAGTAAATTGATTTATTTAAACTAAATAGCATGTAACTCACATGAATATTTACATTATCCCTCCTTTGTCTGTACATATTTACATAAGACTGAACAAAGTAACCATGTAAACCCAAATAATAAAATTTTTTTAACTATGCAACATACTGTAGCATTGGTTGAGGATCTTTTCTTTTGCAAGTCTATGTTCCTTTCATGGAAAAAAGGACAATTTTTGTCATTTTAACCACATTTTTTCTTTTTGAATTCAGGATTAGTGGCCGCTGTCGATTCACAACCTCCAACGAAGCTCCAGCCGTTGCTGCAGCCTGGGATATTTCACGTGTGCTGAATCGCTGCACATATTGCTCGTATAGCCGCACCATGTGGCCACCATGTTTTGAATTTCACACTGAACAACAACACGAAGGACGGGTTTCCAAAGAGCTGTGCAGGCATCTGTGATGTGATGTCAAAAAAAAGATGAAGAAAGGAGAAAAAAATAAGCCGTGTAATTGCTTACTATTGTCATGTGATTCTATTGTGTTACATGTGTGTTCTTTATTATAATGTACTTTTAACAGTTGGCACTTCAGGCAGATTGTGAGTCTTTGTGGCCGATTGTCATGTGGCTTGAATTATTGTGTGAATTCTCCTCCTTTAATCGAATCAATTTAATTTGTATAGGCTTTTTGGTGCGCTTTAAAAATCTGGTCATGATTTGACGTCCTCTGTCTTCAGACCCTCTGATCAGGTCAAGAAAAACTCCCCTGTGAAATAAACTGCAGGAAGACAAATAAATGTCATGTTTACATTTGTATTGTTAGCTATCTTGTTTACCCTGCATATATTTGTATTTTATTTCAAATTTATGGCTATTTTTTGTCCTTTAACATTAATCAAATTTCACTACATAAACAACATCATGCATTATACATAACTAAAAATAAAAATAAAAATGAGAACGCAAATAGCAGCTTTAATCAAGCCATTCTAAAGTTACAATACTGTCACGTGTCTCTGACGTCAAACGACTTCCGTCCTTGACGTCAGCGCTGTTAGCCAAGATGGCGGCGTGCAGTGTGCGAACCGTGGGTGCGCTCCTGTGGAAATGTAAAAATAACGGTTCCACTGTAAATATAGTCACGTCGCAGCTCAGCCGGAAGGTAACGCGCGATTTTATCTGTATAAAAACACCACACACCGTGAACCTAAAGGTCACGTGAAAGGATATAAGACAGACAACCGGGCGCAAACACTCGCGTCCTTGAGTTAGCATCCTCCGCCATTTAGCCGAAACCTGCTTGCTAGATATGTGGATTTAAGTTCTGTCAACGTCGCATTTAGTGTTATAATGGTGCTATGGACGCAGGATTGACTTTATGTAAAAGATTTATCCATCAACAACCATTCGGTTATAGTTTCTCTCTTGTGTCGCTCTTAACATTTTAGCAAATTGATTTGCAACATGTCACAACAGCGGCTCGTTTCCTTTTCTTCAGGTCCCGAGCAGGCACATCTGTATGAGCTCTGCCCTCCACAGAAAGAACCTGGCGGCTGCGGGGCCACAGAAGTTCACGGCGGAGTTTATCGACAAGCAGGTGGAGGAGTTCAACATCGGGAAACGGCACCTGGCCAACATGATGGGAGAAGACCCAGAAAACTTCACGCAGGAGGACATCGATGTAAGACTTCACTGCACACACACACACATGCATGATGCTTTCTCTAAAACACAACAGTAAACATGTATGATTTACAGAATGGTAGTAGTCATAGATGTCCTGAACACAATATAGTTATTCTTGTCCACAACTTATGGAAAATTTACTTTTTATTACGTCTCAAATTGGATATATTTTTTTCTATCACAGGTGCAAACATGGGACTTTTAATTTGAAATGCCTCTAAAACTGTAGTAGTCATAAACCGGACATGTCTAAAGTCTGCTTTTGGTTTTACAATGTATTATTTATGGCCCGGGAGTAACTGGGACAGAAAATAGTCCCCATTCACGTGACAGACAGATAACATGCATTCCCCTCCTGTTATGTTGCTGTGATATCTGACTCCAGATAGGAAAGAAAGCTGAATTTATTCATTTATTCATTCACAGTTGTGGCAATGGAAATACGAGTTGTGGACTAACATATTGTTGGTTTTGTTTTGTTTCTTCTTGGAAAAAAAAAGTCTTACCATCAGTTCAAAATGTAAAAGTAAGTGAAATCTCGTCTTTAAAAGTCTTTTTAGTTTATTCAAACCTGCGTTTTCACTTTGTTCACGCTGTTAAAAAGGGTTAGAATCAAAGTGTCCAAATTCATTTCACTTCATGAGACAAAGACTAAACTCCACAAGCGTTTAAGCATTTTTTTTAAATATTGATTAGCTTCCATTTCTCTGGTGGGAAAAGTGTGTTTTACTGTATAGCTCTGCTCTCCTCAAATTATCATCATCATTAGTAAGGAGGTGGGAGCACCTCTGACTAATCCACCGAGTCAGGGACATTAGCAACGGCCTCAAACACAGACACACACACACACATGTGCTCGTCTTAGGTTTTGGCAACAAATTAGCCCTCACTGCTCCAATCACTTAGCTTGATTTCTCTCGCCTGTCCCCCGGTGTCCCTCGTGCATAATGAAGAGAGTAGTCGGCGCCAGGCTGTGAAAGCCAAAGCGACGGCCAACAGCGCGTGCAGGGAAAGATGAAGTTGTGGCACAAACGGGGAGTCGCAGAGCGGCGCGTCAGATAAATCCCTCCACCTGGAGACTGATCAGGTGTGACTGTGATGAGCACTCAGTGGACGGGCAGCGGGACAAAACACTGGATGTTTGCCACAAAGCTCTTGTGATTTTTTTTTTTTAATTAATTAAAAAACGAACATGTATATCTCAAAAATACTGTTTGTTTTTGGATTAAATGAATGATAACTTTGTTAATTACTTATATATTTAAGTGCGCGCTGCTTCCAAATTCTCAAATAAGATGGTTCCACTTTTTCTTTTTGAATATTTTTCGATCTCACAAGATTTTTTTAAAGCATTTGCTTTGTTTGTTATTTTTCTTCACATAAAGAAGATGATTATTGATATATTGAATAAGTACTGGCCACACGGTTGGTGTAGTAGTAAATGCTGTTGCCTAAGTTTTGCTTGTGTTTACCCACAATGCCCTGCGTTGTAGTCCGCTTCCTGCAATTCAAGAGTTTGCTTCTTTGATGTGCATCAGAGTTCAGTTGCGCTTTCCAACCTTCCCAAACCAGCCAGAGTTTCTGAGCAAACAAACCAGGGTTGGATTAAGAAGGAGCTGGTGTGAACGCAGCCTGTGATAAAATCAAAGACAGCAAATGTTTTGTTATTTGTTGAAAAATGTGTGAAATAGATCTTTTCATAAATCAGATGAAGCAGAAATAAATCAAGGATCTGATAAATGCTAGAACAATAAAAAAGATTAATAATGTGTATTAAATATAGTCCTCTAGATTTATAGGACGGCCAATCATTCATATCTAATATTGAACTGTGAAGGCAAAGGAGTTTTCAGAGGAGGCGATGAGATTTCACCCTGTGCGTGTATGAAACTGCAGCAGCTCTCCGGATGCTGCGGCGATGACTCCCTCTTTCTTCCTGCATGTAGTTGGCCCGAGGCGCCGTCTCTGGCCCTCGGGGGATTCCTGCCATATTGTGCCGATGCTCACGGGACACACAGATGTGTCTTCATCTGTTCCCTGTTTCTCTTTCTTTTCACTCTTTAACTTCTCCTCGACTGTCCTCCTCCTCTCGCACTTTAGACACAGACACGCACACACGTTTGCCCGTGGCTTTTCTTCCTGCTCTCCCATCGTTTTGACAACCTTAAGGCGGCAACCTGTTCGCTCGACGCAGCACCTGCTGCCTCGCTAATTGAACCGACAGAGGAGGAGGAAATGAAAGAAGTAGAGGAGTGGATGGTGGGATGGAGGAAGGAGAAGGATGAACAGACTGTCTTGATGAGTGTGGCAGGACCAACACACTTCCTGTCTCCCTCTCTTCTCACACACACAGTGCCATCTGTAGCCCCTGCTAATAACACACACACACACACACACACACACACACAGAGAGAGAGAGCAGAGGATGAACTCGCTGTGAACTCTGCGATGCCCACTCAGTGTCCTCTGCTCACTGTCAACAAAGCCAAACACTTGTGCCTTTCCCTGCTTGTTTTCTCCTCTAACTCCTCAACAGTAACACACACACACACTCACACACACACACACTCGCCTTTGGTTGAACCCACGAGCAGCTTGTTGCCTCGTCGTCTTCTGTCACTTTCACGCCCGTCCATCAGCGTGACCTCTGCTGCTCGGATGTGTCTGCATTGTCATCAGCACTTTTTGACAGCTCTTCTTCTTCTTCTTCTTCTTCTTCTTGTTTATTATTAATTTATTTCCTCTCCTGCCAACAGAGAAGTATCGCCTACCTGTTCCCGTCCGGCCTGTTTCAGAAGAAAGCACATCCCATCATGAAGGTACGTGTGTGTAACTTTATTCGATGGTCAAACAGTAACTAGCCAACAAATGTATTTCATCTGCTGTAAATTGTTTGCCGTATTTATCTTCTTATGAACTTTGTTACCAGTTCCCCGTTAAGTTACATCAACGCTCATACACACCCTTTCAAAATAAAGCTCCACTTAAACAGGAAGTGATAAACCGTTGCATCAGAATACACGATAACATTAACAGACCAATGGTTAGATTTGTGGATTTTGTTTAATAAGTAATTTTCTGTTCTATGTTAAATCTCATGTGGAAGGTTTTCTTTCTCCAAGATAAGAGACATTTTTCCCACAAACTTTAGTTTGTATGGACGATTATTTCGTTTGTGCTTTGCAGTTTTATGCAAAATGACTTTTAAGCAAGTCAACTGATGTCCAAAAGTAGTGATTTATTTGCCTTACCTTATGCTAAGGTGTTTTTTTATAATGTATTAAAAAAGCAAACTTAAAACTAAAAACACAGGCACATATACACACACACACATGCACTGATTGCATAATATATAGGCAGAAATGGCATCTTGAGGCAGTGTTTATTTAATTATTAGTTGATTATAATATTAGTGATGGATGGTCTTTTATGATTTGAAATGCAGAATGAACTCTGAATGTGTTGGATTTATATTGGTTTGATTGTTTTTGTGTTTTTTTGTGTTCCTGTTCATATACTTTTTTTAGTTTTATTCTTTAATGTTGTCTCTAAATGAGTCTGAGACGTATAAATACATGTATTTATCTGTGGTAAATAGATCTTTAAGAGATACTGTATATGCTGTCATAATGGAGGGATCCCACCGGCTCATCTGAGTTTTGTTTTCTTGTATTTTTTTCCTTCTGATGTCTCCATAAAATCCTCTCCTCTGTTTTCACTTCCAGCACCCAGATGAAATATTTCCAAAGCAGAGAGGTACAGACTACAGAGCCTTTGCACCTGGATACTAAAGATCATGTAAAGTGTAAACTGCTTCTCCAGCTGATCATGTTGTATTCCCTATATCTGCAGCTGTCCAGTGGGCGGCAGACGGACGACCTTTCCATTTCCTGTTTTACACCGGAAAACACTCGTACTACTCGCTGATGCATGTGAGCACCACAGCTTTTCCCTCCCTGGCTCTTACACACTCTCACGTCTCATCCTGTTCAGGGAGCGAGTTCAGTTGAATTTTCTAGATATCACAAACGGTCACGGAGTTACGGTGATTAAGAGAAGCACGGGGGTGAAAGAAAGGTGGGAGATCAGAGGAGAGGAAGGGGGAGGTCAGGTGATGGAGGCGTCAGGCGTGAAGGGTGAAGTTCTCACAGGTGGTGAAATTTATCCTCACCTTACTCTGTGTGTCCAAAATAAGTAGCTGTCATGCAGACGCTGAAGGAAATGGATCTCACTGAGGTGGAGCAGAAGCTAATAATAATCTTTGCTGTGGATTTGTGGAGGAAAATCAAGTGAAAGAGAAAAGATCAAGTGAAGACATGCACGGCATAGTTTCAAAAGTCATTTTGCAAGTTTGCAAAGCCAGACAATTTGTGTTTTAAGTTGTTCCCCCCGTGACTTTGTAAAGCCAGGCAATTTGGTGCAATTAAAACAGTTAGTGAAATGGTAAACAAATGTCACGACGCTGCTATTTGAAATGGGAGGAACACAGGGAAAGAGAGGGTGGCTGTCACGCAGCCCCCCCTCCTCTGAGCAGACCTCCGTCTTCTGTTGTCTTCACGCTCAGCAGCCGTCTGCCTCCAGAAGCTTTGTGTCTGCGTCTAAAACCCAGAGAGGTGGCGGTTTCTGGAAATTAGTCTGAGCTTACACACACACACACACACTGAATACCCCCTGCTGTGGCATTAAATGGCTATGTCAGACATTCCCCCCTCTTCTTTGCTCTTGTTTCCACCTCTGCCTCCTCCTTTCCATCTTGTATAGATATATTTTTTGTAAGTGTCTCACACACACACACACGCACACACGTCAGTGTGAGTGTTGCCAGGAGAGGGCAGTGGTGTGTAAAGCTGCTCAGCTGCTCCCCCTCACTCTCTCTGTCTCTCTCTCTCTCTCTCTGTCTCTTCCTCGCTCTTGTTGGGCTCAGCCTCTGTAGCACATTAACCCGCTCACTGCTCCACTGAGTCCTTTATGGCCACAGCTGCAGGGAGAACCTGAAAACAACCTCCGTGACACTCACTTTAAACATTTAAACGTGCGTATGGAAGGAGAAGGAGAAGGAGAAGGAGATACTCTGCAAACAGAAGGAGTGAAGCTCCAGCTTTCTGTCTCTGTAACTGACACTGAACGTCTCCTTTAATCACAGGAATCCATGCAAATGATTCCCTGCCGTTGTAGACCCCAGTGTAATGTAAGCCCTTTATCCGAGGTCTGAACCGTTTCCTTCAACTCCTCTCGTCTTTTTTTCCCCCTGATTTTCTATTATGTTATTTTTTTTTTTTGGTAAAGAAATTGGTTTTTGCTTCATGTTTGCCTTTTTTTTCTGTGCCGCTCTCCTCCTCCTCCTCCCCCTCCTCCTCCCCCTCCTGCACCCGTACCTCTCCGTCGCTGGTCGGAGTGGCAGCGGATTAGGCACACTCTATCGAGAAAGGAATTAAACAAACATCTGGTGAATAATTGACGGGGGAAATGAGTTCTCACCGAGGCGCAGGACAGCTGAGGTGGGGGGGGGGGGCGTCTGCCTTTGGGGGGACGTGACCGGCATGTGTGGCCTCAGAGCGGTTACGTCTTCAAAATGAGGGAAAAGAATGTGAAACGAATGAAACGGAGTCCGAAGTGACACAATATTTGGTGTTTTTGTTTGGTGTAATGTTGTGTGTGTGTTTTTAATTTGAAATGAATTCACTTATTTTAAATTTATTCAGCGGTTGCTTGGCCAAGAAAAAAAACCACATAAATTAACAACATGCTTGCCTTGCACACAGAAAACCTGGACTCCCAAGAATCTTGGATGCCAAACGTGGTAAAACATCAATAACAAAACAAACAACATCTCGTAACAAAAGCATGGATATTCATTTACAGCTGTAACACCTTCGTATTATGGAGACTGCCACACACAGTGCTTACTACATTCTACTGTAAATACCAGGGTATGTGATCAGAGTGGAGCTGACTAAATCTAAATAAGTGCGTAGAAAATGAAACAAATGGAGAGCAAATGACTCCTAATGGGGATAAATCTGCCTCCTGTGAAGAGTCTTCAGATCATTATTATTGTCCCACGACGTTTGACCCAACACAAAAGGCTCACACACATTGTGTTTCTTTCAGGAAACTTATGCCAAAATCCTGAATTTAGAGAAACGTCAAGACCGCCTGAGAGCCAAAGGACTCCTCACCCAGGAAGTCAAGAAGATGTAAGAGAGTCGAGAAGGAACTGTGGTCACATGATGTGGAAAGTGTTTTCTTTAAGCGAAGAATTTAACAGATCGTATCGTCTTCAGCTCTCTAGGTGCAAGCCGGTGGCTCACAAAGGAGGAACTGGAGACGCTGCTGGTGGAAACCATGACAGCTCACAATGTAAGCGCCCACTTTCTTCTCCCCTCGTCCTGTTCCTCCTGTTCTTCTTTTTACTGTCACTGACCCACCAATGTCGTCCTCTCCAGTACAACCGCTTCATCCAGCTGATGGAGCGGCTGCTGTCCATGCCCCACTGCTCCGTGGAGCAGGAGTTTGTCTCGCGTTACCGCCGGCAGGTGGAGGCTCAGTCCAGGAAGCAAATGGTGCCGCAGCTGGAGCAGGATGACCGAGGCGTGGCCTTCAGCACAGCAGAGGGTAAGTGAACGCCAGTTAAAGGTCCTGTGTGTGACATTCAGGAGAGTTTATTGGCAGAAATGTAATGTTTTACCCATAAGTAATATATCTGTACATATGTAGTAGTGCTTTTAAATAAAGATCATTAAAGGGAGGCGGCCAGAGCATGTGCTATAAAAGTGATATTTAGGTTTAAAACAAAACATTTGAAAGGAAAATGAAGGCAGACATGTCTCTAATAATCTACTGCACATAATCCGTATTTATGTATTATGTGAAAGGGCACCAAAAGTTCAGATTTAATACAAGACATTTAACCCTCAGGCTTTAGCTTAATTTACTATCCTCTTATGTCATTAAGGACAAAAATGTGCACTTTTGAAACACTGCAATAAAAACATTGCAGATTCATATTTTTTCTGCATAAATATCTTAAACAACTTCAGCCCTGCTCTAAACTACCAAACATTTGGATGTTACCCCTTTAAATGCCAGTTTGTTCACAAAAAAATCCAAAAAAAGTGACTTTGATGCATTATTAGTTTTTGTGTAGCTTCAGATTTAAAATGTACTACCCTCTAAATTCATTTGAGGACAAAAATGTCCAATTAAAATAGAGTTGTTCCGATTCCGATACCAGTATCGGTAAAGCCTCCGATACTGCCGAAAATGCTGGTATCGGTATCGGCGAGTACTGGAGTCCAGGCACCGATCCGATACCACAATACTACACTATTTAGTACATAATGGCTGCACTTTAATTTGTTTTTTATAATTATTACTCTATGTATTTAAGTTGCTGTTGCACTACTGTTTTTTATACTGTTCTATTTAAAAATAAATATAAAAATAAATGGCTTCCATTTGCTGTATTGATTCCTGTTTTACAAAGGGTTTAACCTGAGCAAGGCCTTACCACAATGATAATCATATCACAGTATCACACACAGCGTTAGTAGGAAATTTTTTTTTTAACACCCTGGTATCGGTATCTGTACTCGGTATCGGCCGATACCAACAGCATGAGTATCGGAATCGGTATCGGGAGGGAAAAAATGGTATCGGAACATCTCTAAATTAAAACCACTTTTTATCCATAAATGACTGAACAGACCTTGAATGATGAGGAAAAAGGAAGTAAAAGTGTGTGTGTTTATTCTCAGGTCGTAGGAAGACGTCCGTATCCTCTGTGATTCTTCGCGACTGTGGCTCCGGACGCGTCACCGTCAACGGTGGCGACTACATGCAGCACTTCTCTGTGCTGCAGGACAGGTACGAGTGCAATGCGCCTGTTTAATAAACCTCTACATGCCAGCCTCTTCCTCTGCTGCTGCTGCTGCTGCCGCTGCCTCATTCACTCACTCATTTCCCTTTTAAATGCAACATGCGATGTGTTTCTCTGCCTCGGAAAAAAATTAAAAAGCAGCGTTTTTCACTCTCCACAGCATTGTCTAATTTTTTTTTTCTTATTTTTTTATCTCCTTGTAGTGAGTTAATTACACAGTTGAGTGATTGTGTCTGCATGTGTGTGTGTGTGTGAGAGAGAGAATGTCCGGAGCTGGTGTTGTCACGCAGTGTGAGGACGGGCTGTAATTGGAGCAGAGAGGTGACAATTGACTTTGTCAGCAGCCGTAGGCCTTTCAGCCTGAGATGCCATCCAGAACACAGACGCTTCTCTCGCTCACACTCTGGCACAACCTTATCCCGTTCCTGCTGAGTCAGAGCTTCCTCTGTAATACGTGGGGCTGAGATTGTGAGAGAAAAGCTTTCCACTGTGCCAGGATCCTCTCAGCTTGTCTGAAAAGTCACCCAACCAGACATTAAATTAGCTAAGCCTCTGCCGTTGATACCACTATCTGCTAAAGAGCACGTCGTCCTGCTCTGCCTATTCAACCACATTTCATTCTTTCAGCTCCTTCTTCTTCTTCTTCCTTTTTTCCCTTTATCTCATTGTCATTTTCTCCTCTTCCCCTTCAGAGAGCAGCTGATGTTCCCGCTGCAGTTCGTGGGCATGTTGGGACGCTTTGACCTGGAGTGCACCGTGAGCGGCGGCGGCAGGTCCAGCCAGGCGGGGGCGCTGCGGCTCGCCATCTCCCGCGCCCTGCTCTGCTTCCTGCCTGAGGGAGACATGGAAACCATGAGACAAGGTGAAAGAGGCTCTCTTTTATCCCGTAAAGCCAGTGGTCAGCGGGCCAAACCTGGCCCGCCAGCATTAGTATCAGGGCCCGGCAGATGATTTAACAAATCTGAGTTCAGAGCTTTTACTCTGAAAAAATATTAACTTTTTCAAATAGATTCTGTTGCCAGAATTGACGGTTAACCTAAACTAAATGTTTGGTTTGAAAAATACAAATAAAAACACTGCAGTTGTCATGGAGATGGCCTGGTTTGGGGAGTAAATGTAAACTACTGGGGGGATTTTTGTTTAAATCAGTTTTGATACATTATTAGCTTTTGCATAGCATCAGATTTAAATTTTTACTACACTCTTGGGTCATTAGGGACAAAAATGCCCCATTAAATAATTTATGATGAGTAAAAGGAAGTGTGTGTGTTTATTCTCAGTCGTAGGCCCAAAGAAGAAGCAGTCATTCTTAAAATTGAAATGATGCATATTAAATATTACCAGTACGAGAACGTACTGCATCTCACACACATTTGTCTTTGTAACAAGCTGCTGATTTAAGACAAATGTCCACATTGTTGTTAGTTTAAGGCAGCAAACGTGGGTTTTTGCTTGTGACAGAAGATGTGTTTTGCACCTGGACCACATTTACTCGCTGATCCATGCCAGAAAGAAAACTTTTCTTGCATTTCTTGTCTTCACACATTGTTTATGTTAGAAAACAGTGGCTGAGAACATGTGGAAAAAGTGACATGAGTAGAGTAAAGAATTATGGAGTTAAAATTGAAAATGGTTTATCTCCAGTAGTCTAAAAATATGGCTTCTTGATGTACACCTCATTTTTAAACACTTGCCAACTTGTTGAATCACTCAAATGTGGTTAAGTGAGATATTTGTCCATTCTCCAGAACCTACTCTCTTTGTCTAGTCAAGTGAGAGATCACCATGGCAGTGGATTTGTTTGTCGTACGTCCTTAAAAGGAGTTAGTTTGTGGTGCTACGATGCCAAACCATGAGTTCCACCTGCCTCAGGTCCTCCATCCTTACTCTTACCCATGTCCTCTTTCCTTACTTTTGTGCAGCTGGCCTGCTGACCCCCGACCCCAGATTGACGGAGAGGAAGAAGCCAGGACAGGAGGGAGCGAGAAAGAAATTCACCTGGAAGAAGCGCTGAGGAGTTGTGACGTGAAACAACCACAAAGACATTAAATGCTCACACTGACTCTGCTCTGTGTGTGCACTGATATTATCACGTCACTTCTGCTGGGAAACATCAACGAGCTGCTGCTCAGTTGTTCAAGGTGACTGCAGTGTGTGTCTTCATCCACCAGATGGCAGCATATGTCAAGAAGTAAATGAGGAATATTAGTATTTAATACAAGTTTCATTTTGTAATGTTTTGGGCTCAGAAGGAAACCTTTTGACATGTTTGTGCATATTTTCTGATGTTTAATTTAACCTTTTTTTTATTTAAAAGTTTGGCCTCAATCAAGTGTCGGACTTTGGCAAACATTTTTGAAATCCCTAATGGATTAATGCAAAGTTTGTCTGGAATAAAAGCATCAGAACCACAACTGTTATCTTGGTTTATTTCAAAAATCAAACGTTTTATTTGTCACATGCATCGTAACACTTGTATAACCCACAGTAAAAGTCGCTCCAAGACTGTAAACTAACAAGAATATAAATAAAGGAGAGGAAAAAGGAAATGTATATTAAGAAACTATATTGAATACTCTAGTATGCACAGATATAAACATCTAAGTATTAACATATCTATCTATCTATATATGTATATATATAGATATATATCTATATCTATATATATACATATTGTTATTATTAGTCAATTTAAAGGTATGTATTTCCAGATTCTTAAAAAATTAATTTTTTTTTTGTTTCTTTTATATGATTAGTCCGACTTGGTTTTGTTGTGTGCTCATTTTCTGTGTTTATTTTTGACACGTGAGAATAGATTAAATGTATGATAAGCATACCTTTCTCTTTTTTTCAGTTTCCAGTGCAACAACAAACCAACTTTGGTTCTAAAAGCTCTAAATCCGAGATGATTGACAGGTCAAATGCTAATAAGGTTCATTATTTCTTTATTTTTAAAGATGAAAAGTGATTATATGCTTAACCTTTTTTTTTCCCAGTTTGGACTGATTTTCCTGTAAAAATGACAGGTTTCCAATTTGGTGCGATAACCAAGCGTGGCCACAAGATGGCGGCAGATAATCATAGACCAGGTGTGTCTGGAACTCTTTCTGCTGAGGTCATAAAAAAATAGATTTGTAATTAATGTAAAGTTTACTCTGCGGTGTAAAATTCTTTAAAAATATCGCGATATTCTGTGTGTGTGTGGGAGTTTATGTAAAGTGAGACAGGTGTAGTGTAGTGATGTGATTACCTGTAATCAGTGCCGTGAGTGTGTGTGAAAAAGGGGAGGAGTCACACGCTGTCACCACAGTGAGTGACAGCGCAGACAGTCGTAGTAGACCCACTTCTGTTGTTCTACACACACTCACACACACACAGACAGAGAGAGAGACCGGGGCTGAGCGGGTGAACCGTGCACCGCCGCAGCGTCTTTGCCGCACCTGTTCATCATTTCTGCACCAAACCTGGAGGCGAGGCAGCGGCTGCTCACGCGTCACATTCTTCCATGGAGGCAGCGGTGCTGAGCCCCGCGATCATGACCGAGGTGGACTGCAACAGTAACAGCGTGAACGCGGAGCTCGAGGTGAAGAAGCTCCAGGAGCTCGTGCGGAAACTGGAGCGGCAGAACGAGCAGCTGCGGTACCGCGCAAGCGGCTGCTCGGGCGACCCCAATGCGCCTGTCTCGTTCAGGCTGCCCGGCCCGCTGCCTACCCTGCAGTGCCAGGCGTCTCTGAGGGCTTTAACGCCTCCGGAGGAACCCATCGACTATTACCGCCCGCACGCAGCCGGGGATGGAGCCGCCGCTGCGGGGGAGGAGGAGGAGGAGGCGGAGGAGGCGGAGGACGCAGCAGCCAGGCCGTCGGTACTGGATGAGCTGGAGCTTCTGGACCTGGATTCCCTGCGCTGCTCAGACGAGTCTGATGAAACCTGGTAAACAGATTCTTTTTCTGCAACATATGTTAATGAAAGTCATGGCAGTTGTATGTAAATGCAACATGTACATGTATGTGAGGTGTGCACACACCTGTCCTGCACAAAGACACAAAGACACACACACACACACTGGAGGTTACTTCTCAGACACTTGTCTGCACCAGACTCCTCCTGTCTGTGAGGGACATGTTTGAATTATAATGCTCTGTTTCCTTGTTAGAGATTCTGCAGAGAAACAAACCCAAATGTTCATGTTTGCAAACAAATGCAGGAGCAGAAATCTGGCACATGTTTGTCTCCTCGTGTTTGTTTATTTATTTATTTATTTATTTATTTATTTATTGAATCAGGAGCAGGGATATGATTGGACTATAATGATGCCAGATTGTAGCTAAAGGCTATTTTGCGTCTGTTGTGTCTGAGCAGAACAAATGACACAATAATATTATCATGAGGCAGAATTCTAGCTTTTATTCACCTATTTATTTCCCATTTATTTTAATGTTGTACAAACATAAATACAGAATATAAATGGCTGATGTGACAGAAAGAAGAGCTCAGTGAAGAAAACAAAGAAAGAAAGAGAGACAGAAAAGGAAGTGACTCTGTTATATCTGTCAGGTTTTCAGTTATGTTGGAATTCCAGTTAGCCAAATCACAACATGCATTATCTCAAGGCAGAAACTTTTAGAAAGAAAGAAAAGATTAACCCAAGCAAAAAAACTCAACTCAAACATGTGCAGCATCTGCCTCGACAGGTTGGGGTGAAAGGAAAACTGGGGAGCAAAAGCAGGAGCAGATATTTAACAGTGTGACATCTTCAAAAATAAAAATAAATAAAAAGTTAAACTAAGCTCCGACACGCAGCTTTCTGAGAAGGAAATGCACTATTCTGCCGCTCAAGTCGAATCAAACTGCAACTGAGTCACAGACGAGCTGTGGATGTGCAGTCACAATACAGCAGACTGTCTGTGGAACAATCACTCGTCTGCTTTGTTTATTCAAGTAAAAATAGGTTTTGTTTTCTCCTCTTTCTTTATTTTACAATTAAACATTTTTCTTCTCCTAAAGAGGTGTATTCTCTACACGTTTTGAGATTTTCCCACTCTGGGAGGTGTTTCCAAAAAAGCCTGTGGAATACAAAATGTGTATGTGTATTCTTACACATCTAAAGTGTCCAAGGTTTTAAATGTAGGCCAGATGAGATCTTGTAAAAACGTTCTTGTCTAGTAAAAAAATAAATGCACCTACAAAAGAGTTACAATTTAATTTTCGGTAACATATTAGACATTAAAAGAAATCATCAGTTCATTGGGATATCAATAATCCATAACCTACCACGGTGCCCTTTTAATTTAACGCCCCTTCTCTTCCAAATATCTGTGCACACCACTGTGCAGCAAACATTAGTTTCGATTACTAAAATCTGCTAAATAAGGTTAGATTTGTTGATAGTGATAATAAATGGAAGTTTTTTTGTGTCAGTTTTTAGCCCCTCCCACTTCCAATGTTCCACACTTCTCCACTGAACGACTTTCACACGGAAATATTCAATCCCTGTGTTCTGGGGTTTGTTCAGGCCCTAAAAAATGTTCATTCATTTCGAGGAAAAATAATAATAAGACGAAGAAGAAAAAGAAGAACTCCTTGAGTTTCAATAAACTTTATTTGCATAGCACCTTTCATAATACAAGGATTGCAGCTCTTAAATAAACATTTAAAAAGACAAGAGATGCAAATACAACAATAAAACACAACACAGGGTGGAAGAGTCAAGAGGTTAAAACCCTGTTTTACCTTTTTAAAATAAAACATATTTTCCTTCTATTATAAAATATCTGCTGCGGTTTATTCAGCTTGAGCATCACATATACAGTGAGTGTGTTTATGTGTCAGGTCAGACTTTCACCTGATGCCAGTGCAGATTTTAATCTATAATTCAGCTTCCTCCATGTTGCCTGCAGAGTAAAGGAGGAGGTTCTGTCAGAATAATGAAGCTCACTGCAGCTCCTCTTCCTCACATCTACAAGACTCAACATCAGCTCCAGCCACAGATTTATGTGAGTCAGCAGCAGCAGCAGGAGGAGGAGGAGGAGGAGGAGGAGGCACAAAAGAAAAGATGGCGTGAAAATAGTGAGGAGGTGTTCAGAGAGAGATACGTTTCCCCGAGAGAGACACGTGTGTGTGTGAGACGAATCATAATATACTGGGACTGA
The DNA here is from genome assembly GCF_958295425.1 of Solea solea. NCBI lineage: Eukaryota > Metazoa > Chordata > Actinopteri > Pleuronectiformes > Soleidae > Solea > Solea solea. The sequence continues at coordinate 2,567,701 of NC_081135.1, read as the reverse complement.
AAAAACACGATGGTGTGTTTTCAGTGAAGAAAACACAAAGTATGGGAATTTCTTACTCTCATCACATCTATTTATAAATATAATAAACTGTATTGTATTTTATTTCATATATCAGCCAGTGGTTGTTCATCAGACTTTAGAAAAGCCTGTATCAGTCGACCTCTTGAGTCACTTTTATTTTGAAAGTCTGTGAAATATGATCGCAAATGTTTTTTTGTTATTTTTGCCATAATCAAGATGAAATATTAAGATCACATCACAAACCTGTAAACCAACCTCTTGCTTTTTCCCTTTTTCAGTTAAGCGGCCCTTCACTGACCAGTCTAGAAGTGCATTAGCCCCCGAGTCATTTCAGTTTGAGACGCCTGATTTTGAACGATTATTGTTAAAAGAACAGCAGATGATTTGATGTTGTTCCTGACTCTGGACTCATTTCAGGTTGTACACGTCGTCGAAAACTAAAGAGTTCACGGACGACACCGTGGCGCCACAGCAGTGGTGCCGGCAGGTTCTGGAACGTCCCAAGTCAGAGGTGGAGGCCGCTCGGCGGTCGCTCTCCCTGCGGCTGGAACAAGGTACGAGTTTAGAGTGAATAACGTGATTCTGCTGCGCGACAATAACGTCTGGGATTAAACTCAGAGTCGCGTGTCAATGAACGACTGCAACATACAACTGTGTCTCAAGGTTGGTTCTGAAAATCTGGTTTGAATTGTCCTGACTCAGCATGTGAGTAAAACCTAAAATAAAGTGCAGCTACAATTCAAGTGCTTGTGGAGCAACATGCAAAGTCACGTCAGTGTCTCTTTTTGGCATCTTGACGGTCATTTTCATGGATAATATAATCCCTGGGGATTTGACATTATTTTCGAGTAAGGCTGAACAATTAATCCAAATTTCAATAAAATGGCAAGAACCAGAACACGTTAAAGTTAATCTCATGTCTCATCTGGATCTGGGATTACCATGCTTCACCAGGAGGAGCTGGGGACCCAACCTTAGATAGAAACCTTAGATTAAACCCAATATTTATGTCCTAGATTTTGCGTTTATTGACTGGATGTTGTCAAAATGTGTCAGATTAGATTTTAGCCAAAGAGTGATAAAACCAATTTTCTGTTGCTGCCTCCAATAACATTCAGGTCAGAGCTGAAACACATTCATCACAACACTGGGACTTAATGAGGACAAGCAGGGCAGTGGACTCTCAGATTATAATCTGTCCACGTCTCACAGCTTTAAGCAGATCAGGCTCAGGTCAGCTGACCTACTGTACATGGCTGCAAGGAAACAGATTTGAGGAAGTAAAGTAGGAAAAGTGTCCGTGTCCATGTCTCCATAAATTGATGAGAGGAGACTGGAAATTGGTGTCTCTTGGCTTGCATCCAGTGTTGTCATGGTTACTTGACAATACACCAAGAAAAGAGCAGATCCAGATTTTTAGCGAGTCTCTTTGTAATGTGTGTGTGAATGTGACGGCTCCCACGGTTCTTTATCAGAGCAGGAAGTTTAACACCCAGGAATAATGAGAGGAGCTGGTGTCAGACTCACCAGCGTGGGTCTTCCCACGCTTTGAGAGTCACTCACCAGGTCGTTTTTCACAGGAAATAAGTCTTTGTTGGTAATTGTTGTGCTTTTTTTTCAACATCTTATGTTGTCAGAAATTTACACTAGAGATGCACAATATTGGATTGATTTTTTTGGCAAAATCCAATATGCCCATATATCGGCTTAAGCCGGTATGTCAAAAAATGGCTGTAGGGGGCGCTATCGCAGAAGTCAAGGAGGTAATAGCAGCTTTTTCAACCTATTATTTTAGTCATTAGTCATATTGGCCGGTGTGTAATAATATCTGATCATAAATTTTAAAGACAATTTCGTGCATCCTTTTGCACCAATAACATCTTTGACATTTCAAACTGCTCTAATTAACAGCACTGTTTGCTTTAGCCTAAAAAAAAAAAAGTCGGCCAGTCTATTTTATACTGGACTAAAATATCAAACATTGATTTGATTGGAAAATTCACAGTTAACTTCAGATAAACAGTATCTGTTTGCTAGTACCTGTTTGCTAGTATCCGTTTGCTGATGCCCTTTTGCCAGTACCTGTTTGCTGGTATCCGTTTGCAATTCCCTTTTTGCTGGTACCCGTTTGCTGGTACCGTTTGCTGGTACCCGTTTGCTGGTACCCGTTTGCTAGTACCCGTTTGTTAGTATCTGTTTGCTAGTACCTGTTTGCTGATGCCCTTTTGCCAGTACCTGTTTGCTGGTACCCGTTTGCTGGTACCCGTTTGCTAGTACCCGTTTGCTAGTACCCGTTTGCTAGTATCTGTTTGCTAGTACCTGTTTGCTAGTATCCGTTTGCTGATGCCCTTTTGCCAGTACCTGTTTGCTGGTATCCGTTTGCAATTCCCTTTTTGCTGGTACCCGTTTGCTGGTACCCATTTGCTAGTACCCGTTTGCTGGTACCTGTTTGCTAGTACCCGTTTGCTAGTATCTGTTTGCTAGTATCTGTTTGCTAGTATCCGTTTACTAGTATCCGTTTGCTAGTACCCGTTTGCTGGTACCTGTTTGCTGGTATCTGTTTGCTAGTACCCGTTTGCTGGTACCTGTTTGCTGGTATCTGTTTGCTAGTACCTGTTTGCTGATGCCCTTTTGCCAGTACCTGTTTGCTGGTACCCGTTTGCTGGTACCCGTTTGCTAGTACCCGTTTGCTAGTACCCGTTTGCTAGTATCTGTTTGCTAGTACCTGTTTGCTAGTATCCGTTTGCTGATGCCCTTTTGCCAGTACCTGTTTGCTGGTATCCGTTTGCAATTCCCTTTTTGCTGGTACCCGTTTGCTGGTACCCATTTGCTAGTACCCGTTTGCTGGTACCTGTTTGCTAGTACCCGTTTGCTAGTATCTGTTTGCTAGTATCTGTTTGCTAGTATCCGTTTACTAGTATCCGTTTGCTAGTACCCGTTTGCTGGTACCTGTTTGCTGGTATCTGTTTGCTAGTACCCGTTTGCTGGTACCTGTTTGCTGGTATCTGTTTGCTAGTACCTGTTTGCTGGTACCTGTTTGCTAGTACCTGTTTGCTAGTACCTGTTTGCTGGTATCTGTTTGCTAGTACCTGTTTGCTGGTATCTGTTTGCTAGTAGCTGTTTGCTAGTATCCGTTTACTGGTTTCTGCCTCTGTGCTCTGAAGTTGGTCGGCGGTTGCCAGAGCCTGTGCAACAGTTAAAGCTGCAGAGGAATCCTCCCACCTGCTCTCCGCCTGCTGTCTCCTGCCTGAGGTTGAGTACAGTGGAAGTGGGAGAGCGAGCGGTTGCCTTGGAAACAGTTTACATGAAAGGGTTGCACCCGCTTCTTAGCTAAGTGGCTTGTATTCACATTAGCTGTGTCTCAGTTCGAGGGCCTTCAGATGGTGCATTTGAAGGCTGGTTGTGAACACAGGAAATAGCCCTCTTTGTGTTTGGGTGGTTCAGAAACACACACACACACACACACACACCTGTATGTTCATTTCTGCCTCTGTGAATAGAGTGTGTGTGTGTGTGTGTGTGTGTGGTTCTGAATATGGCTTTGTGTTTGGTGCTGAGCACATGTGGAGCCGACAAATGGAGCAGTCGGTGACAGACACAGATGATGATGAGGTAATTGTCCTTTGTTCAGGACAGTGTGTGCGCGTGTGTGTGCGTGTGTAGCTTTTGTCTTCTGTTGGTAGCTCAGTGGTAGAGCCAGACATCTTATAACTGGAAGGTTGTGGGTTAGATTCCAGGCTCCACTATTCTTCATGCTCATGTGTGAGTGAATGGGTGTAAATGCCAACTCTTTGGATAATTGATTGATCAGTGTGTGAGTGTTTTGTTTTTTTTAAGCTTCTTAAATGTGAATATTGTCTGGTTTCTTTGTTCCATATCACAAAGAAATCATTAAAACTCAATCATTTGGGTTTGTGGACACAATGACACCTTTGAGAACATCGTCATTTTCAACATTTTCTGAATTTTCAAAACAATTAGTTGATTAATTGATGATGAAAATAATCATCAGTTGCAGCCCTGAACAGCAATACGCCATTTTATAATCAATCAATACTGGTCAGTTAAGCCAGAACAAGTTAATATTTATCATAATAATAATCATATTTATTTTAAACTAAATGACTGCACTACACTGAAGATTATTTTATGTATGTTTATATGTAAAACAAAAAACCCACAATAACCTTTTTTTTAAGATATTCACTTACACTTTAAGGTGACCAATCAATCTGACCATGATTTAATAACAAATGATGTTAATATCTGCTCCCTCTCTGCTCTCCATCCTCAGTCTCCAGGTGGCGTAGCTCCCTGACAAGCCCCTCCCCCTCCTCCTGCTCCTCCTCCCCCGGTCCCATCCGTCGAGTTGCAGGAGTGTCCCCCATCAGCGCCCCCCAGTGTTCCACTCCACTGCCGTCGGAGAGACACAGTAACCAAACAACGGCACGCGTGTCTCCTGCGTCACACTCAGGTCTTTCTGGTATAAAAAGCAACATTTATCAACTTTATCAACCTTTTATAATACTTATATTAATATTTGTGTGTATTTTATATTAAAGTGCTTCTTATAACTGCAAGATAAGACGATGACCTTTCACATATTTGCAGCAGTGTTTCATGATCAGTAGTTCTGCTTCAATTCCTGCTCTGGAACATCCCTCCCTTCCTCAGCTCCATCCTTCTCCTCCCCGCTCCACCCAGTCCTCCATCGGACGCTGAGTCCCGTGGGGAAGGACTTGTCCTCTGTAGCCGACAGGACTCCCACGTTCCTCCCTCATCCACTCAGCAGAAGTAAGAGTCACTGCTGCTTTGTGTCCTCTTTCCCTGTGTCTGTTTTTCCATGTTAAAAACGATTCAATTCCAGGTTTTTCAGGTCTCAAACGGACCAGAATGCACTCAGACGGCATATGAATGAACATTCTTGAAATGGTACACATCCCAGAAGAGGCTTCAGGCCTTGAGTGTGAACACGTGACACATTCACTTGCTTTATTAGCGATGGAAAAATGACTGTTGTGTTCCAGAAGCAGCGCAGGGCAAAGCTGCAGGGGAACATAATGAGGACGTGGGTCTTTTTGCTTAAAGCAGCAGAACGTTTCTTCTTCCTCGGATAGTGACCCACATCGAAATCCTAAATCCATCCTTTGCTGGCCAAAAAACAGCATGACAGTCAGTTATTGTGAAATAAAATTCCATGTTTGCACAAGCGTACACGGCAGTTTGTGCTATCGGAAAAATATCTTATCTTATCTTATCTTATATTATCTTAAAAGGGCCAATAGTTTCCATTCTTTTGGCCTGTTTTTGGACATTGAGACAAAAAAAACTCAAACAAATGTTGTTTTAAATATGTTTGTAACTGTTCAAATGTTAAATTTAACACACAAAAATCTGATACAGTGTTTTTTTCTAAATAAAACCTTTTGTTTTTCTTCATTTTAAATTGTCAGTACACTATTTCAACAGGCAGTAAACTGTAAAATAAGATTTTGAAAGTTATTCTGGAAAAATGGGCAAAAAAGCACTGACTCACCTTTTATGGTTAAAATAATTCTACATGTTGAGGCTTAGGTGTTTTTAAGGGGGATTTTTTTACATTTAAATTAAACCCAGAGCCACAGGTTTCAGAAGTGATTTAAATAAACGAGTATAATGTGTTCTCATCCTCCATCAGAGGATACTTACAAGGAAACTGAACGTAGCTCAGCAGCACTGTCTCTGTGAGGAGGTGAAATGAGATCGAGGAGCAGGAAATTGACACGAATCTTTTTTTTTTTTTTTTACATTAAGGTCGCAGCCTGAGACGCTCGGCGCTCAGTCCTCAGTCGTCCATGGACAGCGACCTCGGTGCGTCAGAGGTGGAGGACGACTCCATCGCTCTGGGATACAAACTGCACGACCTCACCGACGTCCAGGTCATGGCGCGGCTGCAGGAGGAGAGTGAGTTATTTATAGGCTCAGACTCCACGCGTCTAATGATAGTGTTTTTGCCTTCAGAGTTTGGTGTGTTATTAAAAACTGCACGGCCGTGTTCTTTATTTTAGGCCAGTGGTTACAGAGCTACAGGAACATGTGGTAAAAGTAGGGCACTGCATCACAATACCTGGAAAGGAGGCAACACAGTAGTTAATACTTTGACTTTATTTGATCAGGTTTGTAAGTTTTGTTCACAGCTTAAATGTAAACTGTGTAAATCTGGTCAAATCATCATGTGTATGAGTGACATTGGAGCAGTTTTGAGTAGTTTCTGTTCAAAAATACACTTTCATTCCTCAGACACATTTTCACTGAGTATCAAATAAGGATTAAAGTTCAGTGACCAGCTTTCAAATATGATTTAATCTGCATTTCAGGCTAAAATTAAGACATTTATTTGATATTATTCTGTATTTTCTGCCTTGACTGTGTCAGTGAACGCCTCTTCCCTTCCTCCCTGACTCTCTGTCCATTGTTCCTCCTTTCTAATATTTTAACACGTGACCCCAGATCTCAGAGCTCATCGCTACTTCAGCTTCATTAACCCGAGGAGGTGATGATTCTGTCTGTGTGTGTCTGTGTGTGTGTGTGTCTGTGTGTGCGTGTGTTTGCCCGCTCGCCCTCACATCTCCCCCACCGCAGGTCTAAGGCAGGACTACGCCAGCACGTCGTCGTCCCTGCTGGCCAACCGCCGCAGCCAGAGCTTCAGCTTCCAGCTCAGCCAGCTCAGCGCCGGGCCCGACCTGGAGGAGGAAGACGAGGAGGAGGACGACGAAGACTACGGCCTCCTGCCGCCGCCGCAGCCGCGCCTCACCCGCCTGCCGCACTCGCACACCTTCTCCAGCATCAGAGACTGGCGAAGAAGCACAAGCTCCCTGTGCACGCCTCCTTCCACTCCCTCAACCCCCCCACACCCTTCTGTTGGCTTCGCCTTTCAACCTCTGTCCCAAACCCAGGGACTGGGTCTGGGTCTGGGTCTGGGACTGGGCAACCTCTGCGCATCCGAGCATCAGGGCTTCAGACCAGGATCAGGTATATCTCTTATATCCTACATGAAGACAACTGAAGTAAACCCTTTTATTCTGATCAGAACTAATGAGATGATCTCTGTTTCTATGTTGTGTATGTGGAATGTTTTTGGGGACACGTCTGCGTCCTGTTTAGCCGAATTTGAGAGTAAGTTGACATTATTTTCTGCTACTATTTAACTTTCTAAACGCCATGATACAATTTATTTATCATTTTAAGAAGCATCCCATGTTTGCCGTCACACACTGACCACACTCTGACCACACTGACCACACACTGACCACCGATGCTCTAACCACTTAATAATAACTCTGTCTAAGCCTCTTGTACAACTGAGCTTAAAGCTCTCAGACTGGAGTGTTTCCATTCTGAGGCGACGGCGAGAGTTTGATGGGATTAGCGTTAAGAGCGGAGAGCTTTGTGTCTCCTACAGGGAAAAAAATAAATAAAAAATAGTGCATGAGAAAACTTCTTGTTGTGTTGTCGTGTCTCTCTGTTAGATAAGCTGCGGAGGAGCATGCCGAACCTGGTCCGAACTCCCAGCATGCCCAGTGTGCCCAGCCCAGCCCTTTCCAGTGCTTCGCCTTGTTTGCTTCGCAGCAGCCTGAGTTTTGACTCGTCCAGCGGCCTCGCTCGGCTGCAGTCCTCCAGTAAGTGACGACACTTCTTTCTTTTCTCCTTTATGTAACTTCAATTCAAACTTCTTTTTTTTCTGAAATGAAATTATTATTATGTGAATAAGATTACGACTTTATTCTCAGAATATTACGACTTTATTCTCAAGATTACGACTTTATTCTCGTAATAATTCAAATTTATTCTCATATTACGACTTTATTCTCATAATATTACAAATTTATTCTCATATTACAACTTTATTCTCATAATATTACAAATTTATTCTCAAACGTTGTTTGATGTATTTATGGGATGTACGGCCAAGTCTGTTGTTTTACGCCTAGTGTCCTTTGAACTTCGTGTGTGTGTGTATGTGTGTGGGTGTGTGAGTGAGTGTGAGACAGTCAAACATTAACACTTGAATGAATCAAACACAGATTGATCTCTAATCACTGATTTTACTACTTTGAATAAAAAGTGACAGTGAAAATGTTTTACACGAGTGAAAAATAAACAAGCAGAAGAATCAGACACGTCAAAGAGAACCTGGTTCAGTTCTCTGCACTGTCCCTGCTGTTTGTCTCTAACTGCTCTGTTCCTCTGTCACACAAACCTTCACTGGTAACACCTTCACTGGAAGAGCATCATCGTCTCCAGTGTTAATGAATGGAAACACGGTGTGTGTGAAAGTGTGTGTGTGTCTGTGTATGAGTGTGTTAGTATCCGGATCAGAGAAGGACAGTTGTCCCCCGTCCCAGTCCAGAGTCACTCTGAACTTCTGGATCTTGTTCTTCAGCTGGAGAACAGAGACTTCACCTGATGACCCTGTGTGGTATTTATCTTCATATAAAGTTATCCCCCATAATCCAGACCGTATGTCTCTTTCTTTCCTCTGGGAAGACTCTAAAACTCCCACTGTCCAAAATTTGTTGTCTCCAACCTGGACGTCCCAGCTGTGAGTTCCTGAGTTAAAACCCTCAGAGCTCAGGACACTGATGTTACGATCCATCCTCTCTGGATTGTCAGGAACCTTCTGTCTGGATCCTCGTCTCACACTGGTCAGATCTTCAGACAGGATGAGTCTTGGATGAGCAGTGTTTGGGTCCAGAACCACAGGACTGTAGGAGACCACGTCCTTCATCTTGTTCCAGATGTTGAAGGCCAGGTTGCCCAGGTGTTTGGCCTCATCTATCAGAGCTCCTGAGTGCAGATGTGGCTCCAGCAGGGGGCGCTGCTGCACTCTGTCCACTGCAGCCTTGTAGCTGAGCAGGAAGGAAACGTCTTCAGCTCTCAGCTCGTCCTCTGTGGCTCTGACTGTATCTGATAGAGCGTCTCTCTCTCTGCTCAGAGCCTCCATCTTCTCCTTCATCATGTGACTCTTCCGCTCCTCTTCCTCCCTCAGTGCAGCCATCCTGGTCTCCTCTTCCTCTTCTAGAAACTGATGAAGCTTCTTAAACTGCTCCTTCATGCGTGTCTCTGTGTGTCGGGCCTGGACTTTAATGTGATCTGCTGTTTGATCAAACTTCACCTGAACTTCTTCCAGACTCTTTAAGTTCTTCTTGAGGGTCTCCAGAGTTTCCTGTAGTTGCTTCTTGGGTTGTTGTGCAGCTTCATCGATGGGTCTGATCTTGTGGCCGCTGTGTTTTTCTGAATCTCTGCAGACGAGACACACTGGCTGCTGATGGTCCAGACAGAAGAGTCTGAGTTTCTCTGAGTGCTGACTGCAGAGAACCTCTGAAGACCTCTGACTTCTCTCCTGTAAGAAGGTCTCACACGTGTTCTTTAAAACCAGGTTACACGGTGGGTCCATTGAAGCCCTTCTCTTACAAATAGGACAGTCTGTTGTTGGTCTGTCCTTCCACCATCTCTTCACACAGTCTTTACAGAAGCTGTGGCTACAGGACAGAACCACAGGATCTCTGAAGACCTCCTGACAGACCGGACAGCAGAGATCCTCCTCTAATCTGGAGGCCATTATGTCTGTGATAGTAGCTGAAAACAGAGCAGGCACAGAGTGGTCAGTCACATGGTCAGGACTCCCTCCTCCTCTACTGACGTCACTGAAGTTCACTTTGAGTGGAGGTTTTTGTCAAACTCACCTTCAGTGTGTGGACAAGTGGGCGAAGCAGCAGTGTCTTCTTTCTTGTAGCTGGACTCCGAGGACGTGTGTCAATCTGCGTCTCTTCACTCACCGACGACGACTGACTGTTTCCTGGTTCATGTCAGATGAGTCAGGTGAGGGGGCGGAGCCTGCTGCTGTCACCACGAGTGTTCAAGGTTCATGGAGTCTTTATTATCCTGGAGGAACTATTGATGAACAACCAGCAGCTCTCTGTCCAGGGTAAAGGTCTCCTGGAGCTCCACCAGGGTCAAACTCCCCTAACACCACAGTGAAGAGACACCATCAACCTCCTCAAACACTTGAGCCAGTGCACTTTGACCTTCACACAGTCCTCTAAAACGTCCACCAGTTGATTTGTTTTTTGTTGTACTTTATTTATCCTCTTGGGGAAATTACTTCTCTGCATTTAACCCATCCTCGACTAGAAACCTTCCTAGAACTAGGTGCAGGGGCGCAGCCTCTGAGAAGAGCCCAGGGAGCAAATGGGGGGTTTGGGTACCTTGCTCAGGGAAAAATTACGACTTCATTCTCCAAAAGATGACGACTTTATTCTCGAAAGATTACGACTTTATTCTTGAAAGATTACAACTTTATTCTTGAAAGATTACGACTTTATTCTCGGAAAATTACGACTTTATTCTTGAAAGATTACGACTTTATTCTCGAAAGATGACGACTTTATTCTCGAAAGATGACGACTTTATTCTTGAAAGATTACGACTTTATTCTTAAAAGATTACGACTTTATTCTCGAAAGATTACAACTTTATTCTCGAAAAATTACGACTTTATTCTTGAAAGATTACGACTTTATTCTCATAATATTAATTTTATTCTCATAAAATTACGACTTTATTCTCATAAAATGACGGCTTTATTCTCGAAAGATCACAACTTTATTCTCAAAAGATTATGACTTTATTCTCATATTACGAAAAAGGTGTATTGGACTATGATTTCTTTTTACCGCCACCCCCTCCCAGTTCCCTCCCCAGGTCAGCTTCAAAACAGAGTCCAGAGTGTCGGGAATTTCTCGTCCTTGTCACGGCAGCCACTAAAGGCCACTGCCTACGTCAGTCCCACCATCAAGGGCTCGACCTCCACCAGCCTCCAGTCTCTGAACAGCAACAGTGGGACAAACAGTGGGATCCCTTACCTCAGCAAACCTGCCGGCGGAGGTGGGACTTCCACCAGTTCCACACCCAACACTCCCCGCAGAAGCCTTCCCCGGCCCGCCTCCTTTGTGGGCATCACAAGCTCCACCCCTCGCAGCAAGGTTTCCCAACCAGCACGAAGGTTGTCTTTTTATATCTTAATAAAAACATGAATAATATTGATTTTATATCATCAGCCTCGCTGAATGCATGCCACAATTAGTATATTATGCACATGTTTTACCTATTTTGTGTCCTCAAATTAGTGTTTCATGGCCACAAATTAATATTTTGTGCATGTTTTACCTATTTGAAAAAACACTCGTGGCTACAAAATACTAATTTGTGGCCATGGGTGTTTTTTTTCCCCATGTATATTTTCTACATTACATTACATTTATAAAACATCTCAGTATTGGAAATAGATTATTTTGAATAGGCCTGAATTGTTTTAATCATGATCCATGTTCCTGTTTTTCTTCCTCAGTTTACTGACGCCTCCAAAGACCTTGTCCACCCTCAGTGCCCTTCGTGACAGCACCTGGAAAGACGGCTGTTACTGACGAGAGGTTGAGCAGGAAGTGGGCGGTGCAGTGTCTCCCCGCTGGCTGGGGTAAACCTGCCACACCTCCAATACCGAGTTTTCCATTTTTTACACTGACTGGGTTTGACCAAAAAGTAAAAAACTTACCTTAAATATGAGATCCTGCATAGAATAGAATAGAAAAGTTTGCTGTCACTACACGAACACATCGTTTGATTCTATGCAGAATATTCTGGAGCTGTTGACTGAGTTTGTTCCGTGCCAAGTGGGAGACGTTTCCTGTTGCTCTTGTGCAATAAAACACTGGCTGTAGGTTCCCAGTATTTACTAAAGAGGGCTGCCAATTTTTATTAAGAGCTTCACAGTTCTCTATTTATTCATGTTTTAGTTTTAAATTTTTAGATTAATCAGGTGTTTTTCCTGTGGCGACGAGAGCCAACGATGCTGCTAAAATGTTTTCAGTCCCGTTTACTTTGGGCACACTTGGTGTAATTTTTCTTTTTTTAAATCGAATTATTAAAGTATTTATTTGTGTACAAAGTTAAATATTAAGTGTGCACACATAATAATCTATATTGATGAGATATAAGTGCATTTTTTGAATGTGTCTTAATGTGTTTACAAGATTTGTCTCACACTTTAAAAACGGTTGTTGTTGTTGTTGCACTTAACAAATTCACTGATGTTTTTCTTGTTGTCACCACTAATGTTTGCACTAATGTTTTACATTTCACAGTTGGACACAAAGTCATGTTGCACCCTTTTGTTTCCAATATTTGACTTATATTTCTTAATGACCTTTAACCCTGGCACATTTTAAAAAAAGAATCTTCTGTAAACAGTGTTGGACAGAATGACTGAAATATTTTAATAAATGACAAAATACTTTGCCTCTTTCTTTACTTTTGTGGGGTTAAAAACAAGGAAAACAATAAAAATCGAATCTATCACTTTGTTTTTAGCAGTCATGCAGACGAGGTGGATTTTGATTTATCTAATGACGCCATCTAGTGGTAGAATTTAAATTGGCTTGTCTTGCAGGGGAAAGAAAACACAAAAACTGAATACTTTGCATTTTTTTGTAAATGCAAAAAGGAGTGCCTGCTCCTGCAAGGCATTCTAGTGAAAACTCCCTAAGGTCAAAGTCATAGTATAGTATGTCGTCCAAAATCACTCAAAAAAGTCATAGTATAGTATGTCGTCCAAAATCAGTCAAAAACGTCATAGGTTAGTATGTGGTCCAAAATCGGTCACAAAAGTCATAGGTTAGTATGTCGTCCAAAATCAGTCCAAAAAGTCATAGGTTAGTATGTCTTCCAAAATCAGTCAAAAACGTCATAGGTTAGTATGTCGTCCAAAATCAGTCCAAAAAGTCATAGGTTAGTATGTCGTCCAAAATCTGTCAAAAAAGTCATAGGTTAGTATGTTGTCCAAAATCTGTCAAAAAAGTCATAGGTTAGTATGTTGTCCAAAATCAGTCAAAAACGTCATAGGTTAGTATGTCGTCCAAAATCATTCCAAAAAGTCATAGGTTAGTATGTCGTCTAAAATCAGTCCAAAAAGTCATAGGTTAGTATGTTGTCCAAAATCTGTCAAAAAAGTCATAGGTTAGTATGTCGTCCGAAATCAGTCCAAAAAGTCATAGGTTAGTATGTTGTCCAAAATCAGTCAAAAACATCATAGGTTAGTATGTCGTCCAAAATCCATCAAAAAAGTCATAGTATAGTATGTCTTCCAAAATCAGTCAAAAACGTCATAGGTTAGTATGTCGTCCAAAATCAGTCAAAAAAGTCATAGGTTAGTATGTCGTCCAAAATCAGTCAAAAAGTCATAGGTTAGTATGTCGTCCAAAATCAGTGACAAAAGTCATAGGTTAGTATGTCGTCCAAAATCAGTTAAAAACATCATAGGTTAGTATGTCGTCCAAAATCCATCAAAAAAGTCATAGTATAGTATGTCTTCCAAAATCAGTCAAAAACGTCATAGGTTAGTATGTCGTCCAAAATCAGTCAAAAAAGTCATAGGTTAGTATGTTGTCCAAAATCTTTCAAAAAAGTCATAGGTTAGTATGTCGTCCAAAATCAGTCAAAAAGTCATAGGTTAGTATGTCGTCCAAAATCAGTGACAAAAGTCATAGGTTAGTATGTCTTCCAAAATCAGTCAAAAAAGTCATAGGTTAGTATGTCGTCCAAAATCAGTCAAAAACGTCATAGGTTAGTATGTCATCCAAAATCGGTCAAAAAGTCATAGGTTAGTATGTCGTCCAAAATCAGTGACAAAAGTCATAGGTTAGTATGTCGTCCAAAATCACTCAAAAACATCATAGGTTAGTATGTCGTCCAAAATCCATCAAAAAAGTCATAGTATAGTATGTCTTCCAAAATCAGTCAAAAACGTCATAGGTTAGTATGTCGTCCAAAATCAGTCAAAAAAGTCATAGGTTAGTATGTTGTCCAAAATCTTTCAAAAAAGTCATAGGTTAGTATGTCGTCCAAAATCAGTCAAAAAGTCATAGGTTAGTATGTCGTCCAAAATCAGTGACAAAAGTCATAGGTTAGTATGTCTTCCAAAATCAGTCAAAAAAGTCATAGGTTAGTATGTCGTCCAAAATCAGTCAAAAACGTCATAGGTTAGTATGTCGTCCAAAATCGGTCAAAAAGTCATAGGTTAGTATGTCGTCCAAAATCAGTGACAAAAGTCATAGGTTAGTATGTTGTCCAAAATCTTTCAAAAAAGTCATAGGTTAGTATGTCGTCCAAAATCAGTCAAAAAGTCATAGGTTAGTATGTCGTCCAAAATCAGTGACAAAAGTCATAGGTTAGTATGTTGTCCAAAATCTGTCAAAAAAGTCATAGGTTAGTATGTCGTCCGAAATCAGTCCAAAAAGTCATAGGTTAGTATGTCGTCCAAAATCAGTCAAAAACGTCATAGGTTAGTATGTGGTCCAAAATCGGTCACAAAAGTCATAGGTTAGTATGTCGTCCAAAATCAGTCCAAAAAGTCATAGGTTAGTATGTCGTCCAAAATCATTCCAAAAAGTCATAGGTTAGTATGTCGTCCAAAATCTGTCAAAAAAGTCATAAGTTAGTATGTCTTCCAAAATCAGTCAAAAACGTCATAGTATAGTATGTCGTCCAAAATCAGTCACAAAAGTCATAGGTTAGTATGTCGTCCGAAATCGGTCAAAAAGTCATAGGTTAGTATGTCGTCCAAATTCTGTCAAAAAAGTCATAGGTTAGTATGTCGTCCAAAATCCATCAAAAAAATCATAGTATAGTATGTCTTCCAAAATCAGTCAAAAACGTCATAGTATAGTATGTCGTCCAAAATTAGTCAAAAAAGTCATAGGTTAGTATGTCTTCCAAAATCAGTCAAAAACGTCATAGTATAGTATGTCGTCCAAAATCAGTCACAAAAGTCATAGGTTAGTATGTCGTCCGAAATCGGTCAAAAAGTCATAGGTTAGTATGTCATCAAAATTCTGTCAAAAAAGTCATAGGTTAGTATGTCGTCCGAAATCAGTCCAAAAAGTCATTGGTTAGTATGTTGTCCAAAATCTGTCAAAAAAGTCATAGGTTAGTATGTCGTCCAAAATCACTCAAAAAAGTCACAGTTTAGTATGTCGTCCAAAATCACTCAAAAAAGTCATAGTATTGTATGTTGTCCAAAATCAGTCAAAAACGTCATAGGTTAGTATGTCGTCCGAAATCGGTCAAAAAGTCATAGGATAGTATGTCGTCCAAAATCAGTCACAAAAGTCATAGGTTAGTATGTCGTCCAAAATTAGTCAAAAAAGTCAAAGTATAGTATGATGTCCAAAATACATCGAAAAAGTCATAGTATAGTATGTCATCCAAAATGAGTCAAAAAAGTCATAGGTTAGTATGTTATCCAAAATCAGTCCAAAAAGTCATAGGTTAGTATGTCGTCCAAAATTAGTCAAAAAAGTCATAGGTAAGTATGTCGTCCAAAATCAGTCCAAAAAGTCATAGGTTAGTATGTTGTCCAAAATCTGTCAAAAAAGTCATAGGTTAGTATGTCGTCCGAAATCAGTCCAAAAAGTCATAGGTTAGTATGTCGTCCAAAATCAGTCAAAAACGTCATAGGTTAGTATGTGGTCCAAAATCGGTCACAAAAGTCATAGGTTAGTATGTGGTCCAAAATCGGTCACAAAAGTCATAGGTTAGTATGTTATCCAAAATCAGTCCAAAAAGTCATAGGTTAGTATGTCGTCCAAAATCCATCAAAAAAGTCATAGTATAGTATGTCGTCCAAAATCAGTCAAAAACGTCATAGGTTAGTATGTGGTCCAAAATCGGTCACAAAAGTCATAGGTTAGTATGTCGTCTAAAATCAGTCCAAAAAGTCATAGGTTAGTATGTTGTCCAAAATCTGTCAAAAAAGTCATAGGTTAGTATGTCATCCGAAATCAGTCCAAAAAGTCATAGGTTAGTATGTTGTCCAAAATCAGTCAAAAACATCATAGGTTAGTATGTCGTCCAAAATCCATCAAAAAAGTCATAGTATAGTATGTCTTCCAAAATCAGTCAAAAACGTCATAGGTTAGTATGTCGTCCAAAATCAGTCAAAAAAGTCATAGGTTAGTATGTCGTCCAAAATCAGTCAAAAAGTCATAGGTTAGTATGTCGTCCAAAATCAGTGACAAAAGTCATAGGTTAGTATGTCGTCCAAAATCAGTCAAAAAAGTCATAGTATAGTATGTCGTCCAAAATCGGTCAAAAAGTCATAATATAGTATGTCGTCCAAAATGAGTCAAAAAAGTCATAGGTTAGTATGTCGTCCAAAATCCATCAAAAAAGTCATAGTATAGTATGTCATCCAAAATGAGTCCAAAAAGTCATAGGTTAGTATGTTATCCAAAATCAGTCCAAAAAGTCATAGGTTAGTATGTCGTCCAAAATCCATCAAAAAAGTCATAGTATAGTATGTCGTCCAAAATCAGTCCAAAAAGCCATAGTGTAGTATGTCGTCCAAAATTAGTCAAAAAAGTCATAGGTTAGTATGTCGTCCAAAATCAGTCCAAAAAGTCATAGGTTAGTATGTTGTCCAAAATCTGTCAAAAAAGTCATAGGTTAGTATGTCGTCCGAAATCAGTCCAAAAAGTCATAGGTTAGTATGTCGTCCAAAATCAGTCAAAAACGTCATAGGTTAGTATGTCGTCCAAAATCAGTCAAAAACGTCATAGGTTAGTATGTGGTCCAAAATCGGTCACAAAAGTCATAGGTTAGTATGTCGTCCAAAATCAGTCCAAAAAGTCATAGGTTAGTATGTCTTCCAAAATCAGTCAAAAACGTCATAGGTTAGTATGTCGTCTAAAATCAGTCCAAAAAGTCATAGGTTAGTCAGTCAGTCAGTCATCATCTACCGCTTTATCCTCTGCTAGAGGGTCGCGGGGGGTGCTGTGCCAATCTCAGCTACATCGGGCGATAGGCGGGGTACACCCTGGACAGTTCGCCAGTCCATCGCAGGGCCACATAGAGAGACAGACAAACAACCATTCACTCTCACACTCACTCCTATGGTCAATTTAGATTGTCTAATTTACCTATCCCCACATTGCATGTTTTTGGACTGTGGGAGGAAGCCGGAGTACCCGGAGAGAACCCACGCACACACGGGGAGAACATGCAAACTCCATGCAGAAAGGCCCTTGTTCCAACCGGGGCTCGAACCCGGGTCTTCTCGCTGCAAGGCGAGAGTGCTAACCACTACACCACCGTGTGGCCTCATAGGTTAGTATGTTGTCAAAAATCTGTCAAAAAAGTCATAGGTTAGTATGTCGTCCGAAATCAGTCCAAAAAGTCATAGGTTAGTATGTTGTCCAAAATCAGTCAAAAACATCATAGGTTAGTATGTCGTCCAAAATCCATCAAAAAGTCATAGTATAGTATGTCTTCCAAAATCAGTCAAAAACGTCATAGGTTAGTATGTCGTCCAAAATCAGTCAAAAAGTCATAGGTTAGTATGTTGTCCAAAATCTTTCAAAAAAGTCATAGGTTAGTATGTCGTCCAAAATCAGTCAAAAAGTCATAGGTTAGTATGTCGTCCAAAATCAGTGACAAAAGTCATAGGTTAGTATGTCGTCCAAAATCAGTCAAAAAAGTCATAGTATAGTATGTCGTCCAAAATTGGTCAAAAAGTCATAGTATAGTACGTCGTCCAAAATGAGTCAAAAAAGTCATAGGTTAGTATGTCGTCCAAAATCCATCAAAAAAGTCATAGTATAGTATGTCTTCCAAAATCAGTCAAAAACGTCATAGGTAAGTATGTCGTCCAAAATCAGTCAAAAAAGTCATAGGTTAGTATGTTGTCCAAAATCTTTCAAAAAAGTCATAGGTTAGTATGTCGTCCAAAATCAGTCAAAAAGTCATAGGTTAGTATGTCGTCCAAAATCAGTGACAAAAGTCATAGGTTAGTATGTCGTCCAAAATCAGTCAAAAAAGTCATAGTATAGTATGTCGTCCAAAATCGGTCAAAAAGTCATAATATAGTATGTCGTCCAAAATGAGTCAAAAAAGTCATAGGTTAGTATGTTGTCCAAAATCAGTCAAAAACATCATAGTATAGTATGTCGTCCAAAATCGGTCAAAAAGTCATAGGTTAGTATGTCGTCCAAAATCAGTCAAAAACGTCATAGGTTAGTATGTCGTCTAAAATCAGTCCAAAAAGTCATAGGTTAGTATGTTGTCCAAAATCTGTCAAAAAAGTCATAGGTTAGTATGTCGTCCGAAATCAGTCCAAAAAGTCATAGGTTAGTATGTTGTCCAAAATCAGTCAAAAACATCATAGGTTAGTATGTCGTCCAAAATCGGTCAAAAAAGTCATAGTATAGTATGTCTTCCAAAATCAGTCAAAAACGTCATAGGTTAGTATGTCGTCCAAAATCAGTCAAAAAAGTCATAGGTTAGTATGTTGTCCAAAATCTTTCAAAAAAGTCATAGGTTAGTATGTCGTCCAAAATCAGTCAAAAAGTCATAGGTTAGTATGTCGTCCAAAATCAGTGACAAAAGTCATAGGTTAGTATGTCGTCCAAAATCACTCAAAAACATCATAGGTTAGTATGTCGTCCAAAATCCATCAAAAAAGTCATAGTATAGTATGTCTTCCAAAATCAGTCAAAAACGTCATAGGTTAGTATGTCGTCCAAAATCAGTCAAAAAAGTCATAGGTTAGTATGTTGTCCAAAATCTTTCAAAAAAGTCATAGGTAAGTATGTCGTCCAAAATCAGTCAAAAAGTCATAGGTTAGTATGTCGTCCAAAATCAGTGACAAAAGTCATAGGTTAGTATGTCTTCCAAAATCAGTCAAAAAAGTCATAGTATAGTATGTCGTCCAAAATCGGTCAAAAACATCATAGGTTAGTATGTCGTCCAAAATCCATCAAAAAAGTCATAGTATAGTATGTCTTCCAAAATCAGTCAAAAACGTCATAGGTTAGTATGTCGTCCAAAATCAGTCAAAAAAGTCATAGGTTAGTATGTTGTCCAAAATCTTTCAAAAAAGTCATAGGTAAGTATGTCGTCCAAAATCAGTCAAAAAGTCATAGGTTAGTATGTCGTCCAAAATCAGTGACAAAAGTCATAGGTTAGTATGTCTTCCAAAATCAGTCAAAAAAGTCATAGTATAGTATGTCGTCCAAAATCGGTCAAAAAGTCATAGGTTAGTATGTCGTCCAAAATCAGTCAAAAATGTCATAGGTTAGTATGTCGTCCAAAATCAGTCAAAAAAGTCATAATATAGTATGTCGTCCAAAATCAGTCCAAAAAGTCATAGGTTAGTATGTCGTCCAAAATCACTCAAAAAAGTCATAGTATAGTATGTCGTCAAAAATCAGTCCAAAAAGCCATAGTATAGTATGTCGTCCAAAATTAGTCAAAAATGTCATAGGTTAGTATGTCGTCCAAAATCACTCAAAAAAGTCATAGTATAGTATGTCGTCCAAAATCAGTCCAAAAAGTCATAGGTTAGTATGTTGTCCAAAATCTTTCAAAAAAGTCATAGGTTAGTATGTCGTCCAAAATCAGTCAAAAAGTCATAGGTTAGTATGTCGTCCAAAATCAGTGACAAAAGTCATAGGTTAGTATGTCGTCCAAAATCAGTCAAAAAAGTCATAGTATAGTATGTCGTCCAAAATCGGTCAAAAAGTCATAATATAGTATGTCGTCCAAAATGAGTCAAAAAAGTCATAGGTTAGTATGTTGTCCAAAATCAGTCAAAAACATCATAGTATAGTATGTCGTCCAAAATCGGTCAAAAAGTCATAGGTTAGTATGTCGTCCAAAATCAGTCAAAAACGTCATAGGTTAGTATGTCGTCTAAAATCAGTCCAAAAAGTCATAGGTTAGTATGTTGTCCAAAATCTGTCAAAAAAGTCATAGGTTAGTATGTCGTCCGAAATCAGTCCAAAAAGTCATAGGTTAGTATGTTGTCCAAAATCAGTCAAAAACATCATAGGTTAGTATGTCGTCCAAAATCGGTCAAAAAAGTCATAGTATAGTATGTCTTCCAAAATCAGTCAAAAACGTCATAGGTTAGTATGTCGTCCAAAATCAGTCAAAAAAGTCATAGGTTAGTATGTTGTCCAAAATCTTTCAAAAAAGTCATAGGTTAGTATGTCGTCCAAAATCAGTCAAAAAGTCATAGGTTAGTATGTCGTCCAAAATCAGTGACAAAAGTCATAGGTTAGTATGTCGTCCAAAATCACTCAAAAACATCATAGGTTAGTATGTCGTCCAAAATCCATCAAAAAAGTCATAGTATAGTATGTCTTCCAAAATCAGTCAAAAACGTCATAGGTTAGTATGTCGTCCAAAATCAGTCAAAAAAGTCATAGGTTAGTATGTTGTCCAAAATCTTTCAAAAAAGTCATAGGTAAGTATGTCGTCCAAAATCAGTCAAAAAGTCATAGGTTAGTATGTCGTCCAAAATCAGTGACAAAAGTCATAGGTTAGTATGTCTTCCAAAATCAGTCAAAAAAGTCATAGTATAGTATGTCGTCCAAAATCGGTCAAAAACATCATAGGTTAGTATGTCGTCCAAAATCCATCAAAAAAGTCATAGTATAGTATGTCTTCCAAAATCAGTCAAAAACGTCATAGGTTAGTATGTCGTCCAAAATCAGTCAAAAAAGTCATAGGTTAGTATGTTGTCCAAAATCTTTCAAAAAAGTCATAGGTAAGTATGTCGTCCAAAATCAGTCAAAAAGTCATAGGTTAGTATGTCGTCCAAAATCAGTGACAAAAGTCATAGGTTAGTATGTCTTCCAAAATCAGTCAAAAAAGTCATAGTATAGTATGTCGTCCAAAATCGGTCAAAAAGTCATAGGTTAGTATGTCGTCCAAAATCAGTCAAAAATGTCATAGGTTAGTATGTCGTCCAAAATCAGTCAAAAAAGTCATAATATAGTATGTCGTCCAAAATCAGTCCAAAAAGTCATAGGTTAGTATGTCGTCCAAAATCACTCAAAAAAGTCATAGTATAGTATGTCGTCAAAAATCAGTCCAAAAAGCCATAGTATAGTATGTCGTCCAAAATTAGTCAAAAATGTCATAGGTTAGTATGTCGTCCAAAATCACTCAAAAAAGTCATAGTATAGTATGTCGTCCAAAATCAGTCCAAAAAGTCATAGGTTAGTATGTCGTCCAAAATCACTCAAAAAAGTCATAGTATAGTATGTCGTCAAAAATCAGTCCAAAAAGCCATAGTATAGTATGCCGTCCAAAATTAGTCAAAAAAGTCATAGGTTAGTATGTCGTCCAAAATCAGTCCAAAAAGTCATAGGTTAGTATGTTGTCCAAAATCTGTCCAAAAAGTCATAGGTTAGTATGTCGTCCAAAATCAGTGACAAAAGTCATAGGTTAGTATGTCTTCCAAAATCAGTCAAAAAAGTCATAGTATAGTATGTCGTCCAAAATCGGTCAAAAAGTCATAGGTAAGTATGTCGTCCAAAATCAGTCAAAAATGTCATAGGTTAGTATGTCGTCCAAAATCAGTCAAAAAAGTCATAATATAGTATGTCGTCCAAAATGAGTCAAAAAAGTCATAGTATAGTATGTCGTCCAAAATCACTCAAAAAAGTCATAGTATAGTATGTCGTCCAAAATCAGTCCAAAAAGTCATAGGTTAGTATGTCGTCCAAAATCACTCAAAAAAGTCATAGTATAGTATGTCGTCAAAAATCAGTCCAAAAAGCCATAGTATAGTATGTCGTCCAAAATTAGTCAAAAAAGTCATAGGTTAGTATGTCGTCCAAAATCAGTCCAAAAAGTCATAGTTTAGTATGTCGTCCGAAATCAGTCCAAAAAGTCATAGGTAAGTATGTCGTCCAAAATACATCAAAAAAGTCATAGTATAGTATGTCGTCCGAAATCAGTCCAAAAAGTCATAGGTTAGTATGTTGTCCAAAATCAGTCAAAAACATCATAGGTTAGTATGTCGTCCTAAATCAGTCAAAAATGTCATAGGTTAGTATGTCGTCCTAAATCAGTCAAAAATGTCATAGGTTAGTATGTCGTCCAAAATCAGTCAAAAAGTCATAGGTTAGTATGTCGTCCTAAATCTGTCAAAAATGTCATAGGTTAGTATGTCGTCCAAAATCAGTCAAAAAAGTCATAGTATAGTATGTCGTCCAAAATACATCAAAAAAGTCATAGTATAGTATGTCGTCCAAAATGAGACAAAAAAGTCATAGGTTAGTATGTCGTCCAAAATCAGTCAAAAAAGTCATAGTATAGTATGTCGTCCAAAATACATCAAAAAATCATAGTATGTATGTCGTCCAAAAAGAGTCAAAAAAGTCATAGTATAGTATGTCGTCCAAAATCAGTCCAAAAAGTCATAGTATAGTATGTCGTCCAAAATTAGTCAAAAAAGTCACAGGTTAGTATGTCGTCCAAAATCAGTCCAAAAAGTCATAGGTTAGTATGTCGTCCAAAATCAGTCAAAAACATCATCGGTTAGTATGTCGTCCAAAATCCATCAAAAAAGTCATAATATAGTATGTCTTCCAAAATCAGTCAAAAACGTCATAGGTTAGTATGTCGTCCAAAATCAGTCCAAAAAGTCATAGGTTAGTATGTTGTCCAAAATCAGTCAAAAACATCATCGGTTAGTATGTCGTCCAAAATCCATCAAAAAAGTCATAGTATAGTATGTCTTCCAAAATCAGTCAAAAACGTCATAGGTTAGTATGTCGTCCAAAATCAGTCTAAAAAGTCATAGTATAGTATGTCGTCCAAAATCACTCAAAAAAGTCATACCTCTGAAACCATGGACCCAGCCCACACAGCAGCCTCCATGCACACACACTCACTTACACTTTACTGTACATGCCACTTTAAACAAACACAGCCAGAGGTGTTGTTTCTTGTTTTCTAGTATAGTATGTCGTCCAAAATCAGTGACAAAAGTCATAGGTTAGTATGTCGTCCAAAATCAGTCAAAAAAGTCATAGTATAGTATGTCGTCCAAAATACATCAAAAAAGTCATAGTATAGTATGTCGTCCTAAATGAGACAAAAACGTCAAAGTATAGTATGTCACCAGAATGAGTCAAAAAAGTCATAGTATAGTATGTTGTCCAAAATCACTCAAAAAAGTCATAGTATAGTATGTCGTCCAAAATTAGTCAAAAAAGTCATAGGTTAGTATGTCGTCCAAAATACATCAAAAAAGTCATAGGTTAGAATGTCTTCCAAATTCAGTCAAAAACGTCATAGGGTAGTATGTCGTCCAAAATTGGTCAAAAAGTCATAGGTTAGTATGTTGTCCAAAATCTGTCAAAAAAGTCATAGGTTAGTATGTTGTCCAAAATCAGTCAAAAACGTCATAGGTTAGTATGTCGTCCAAAATCGGTCAAAAAGTCATAGGTTAGTATGTCGTCCAAAATCAGTCAAAAAAGTCAAAGTATAGTATGTCGTCCAAAAAAAAATCCAAAAAGTCATAGTATAGTATGTCGTCCAAAATCGGTCAAAAAGTCATAGGTTAGTATGTCGTCCAAAATCAGTCAAAAATGTCATAGGTTAGTATGTCGTCCAAAATCAGTTAAAAAAGTCATAGGTTAGTATGTCGTCCAAAATCACTCAAAAAAGTCATAGTATAGTATGTCGTCCAAAATCACTCAAAAAAGTCATACCTCTGAAACCATGGACCCAGCCCACACAGCAGCCTCCATGCACACACACTCACTTACACTTTACTGTACATGCCACTTTAAACAAACACAGCCAGAGGTGTTGTTTCTTGTTTTCTAGTATAGTATGTCATCCAAAATGAGTCAAAAAAGTCATAGTATAGTATGTCGTCCAAAATGAGTCAAAAAAGTCATAGGTTAGTATGTCGTCCAAAATACATCAAAAAAGTCATAGTATAGTATGTCGTCCAATAAGTCATAGGTTATTATGTTGTCCAAAATCAGTCAAAAACATCATAGGTTAGTATGTCGTCCAAAATCCATCAAAAAAGTCATAGTATAGTATGTCTTCCAAAATCAGTCAAAAACGTCATAGGTTAGTATGTTGTCCAAAATCTTTCAAAAAAGTCATAGGTTAGTATGTCGTCCAAAATCAGTCAAAAAGTCATAGGTTAGTATGTCGTCCAAAAAGAGTCAAAAAAGTCATAGTATAGTATGTCGTCCAAAATCAGTCCAAAAAGTCATAGTATAGTATGTCGTCCAAAATTAGTCAAAAAAGTCATAGGTTAGTATGTCGTCCAAAATCAGTCCAAAAAGTCATAGGTTAGTTTGTCTTCCAAAATCAGTCAAAAACGTCATAGGTTAGTATGTTGTCCAAAATCTTTCAAAAAAGTCATAGGTTAGTATGTCGTCCAAAATCAGTCAAAAAGTCATAGGTTAGTATGTCGTCCAAAAAGAGTCAAAAAAGTCATAGTATAGTATGTCGTCCAAAATCAGTCCAAAAAGTCATAGTATAGTATGTCGTCCAAAATTAGTCAAAAAAGTCATAGGTTAGTATGTCGTCCAAAATCAGTCCAAAAAGTCATAGGTTAGTTTGTCTTCCAAAATCAGTCAAAAACGTCATAGGTTAGTATGTCGTCCAAAATCAGTCAAAAAAGTCATAGGTTAGTATGTCGTCCAAAATCAGTCAAAAAAAGTCAAAGTATAGTATGTCGTCCAAAAAAAAATCAAAAAAGTCATAGTATAGTATGTCGTCCAAAATCGGTCAAAAAGTCATAGGTTAGTATGTCGTCCAAAATCAGTCAAAAATGTCATAGGTTAGTATGTCGTCCAAAATCAGTTAAAAAAGTCATAGGTTAGTATGTCGTCCAAAATCACTCAAAAAAGTCATAGTATAGTATGTCGTCCAAAATCACTCAAAAAAGTCATACCTCTGAAACCATGGACCCAGCCCACACAGCAGCCTCCATGCACACACACTCACTTACACTTTACTGTACATGCCACTTTAAACAAACACAGCCAGAGGTGTTGTTTCTTGTTTTCTAGTATAGTATGTCATCCAAAATGAGTCAAAAAAGTCATAGTATAGTATGTCGTCCAAAATGAGTCAAAAAAGTCATAGGTTAGTATGTCGTCCAAAATACATCAAAAAAGTCATAGTATAGTATGTCGTCCAATAAGTCATAGGTTAGTATGTTGTCCAAAATCAGTCAAAAACATCATAGGTTAGTATGTCGTCCAAAATCCATCAAAAAAGTCATAGTATAGTATGTCTTCCAAAATCAGTCAAAAACGTCATAGGTTAGTATGTTGTCCAAAATCTTTCAAAAAAGTCATAGGTTAGTATGTCGTCCAAAATCAGTCAAAAAGTCATAGGTTAGTATGTCGTCCAAAAAGAGTCAAAAAAGTCATAGTATAGTATGTCGTCCAAAATCAGTCCAAAAAGTCATAGTATAGTATGTCGTCCAAAATTAGTCAAAAAAGTCATAGGTTAGTATGTCGTCCAAAATCAGTCCAAAAAGTCATAGGTTAGTTTGTCTTCCAAAATCAGTCAAAAACGTCATAGGTTAGTATGTCGTCCAAAATCAGTCAAAAAAGTCATAGTATAGTATGTCATCCAAAATCAGTCAAAAAAGTCATAGTATTGTATGTCGTCCAAAATCAGTCAAAAACATCATCGGTTAGTATGTCGTCCAAAATCCATCAAAAAAGTCATAGTATAGTATGTCTTCTAAAATCAGTCAAAAACGTCATAGGTTAGTATGTCGTCAAAAATCAGTCCAAAAAGTCATAGGTTAGTATGTTGTCCAAAATCTGTCAAAAAAGTCATAGGTTAGTATGTCGTCCAAAATCGGTCAAAAAGTCCGAGGTTAGTATGTCGTCCAAAATCAGTGACAAAAGTCATAGGTTAGTATGCCGTCCAAAATCAGTCAAAAAAGTCATAGTATAGTATGTCGTCCAAAATACATGAAAAAAGTCATAGTATAGTATGTCGTCCTAAATGAGACAAAAACGTCAAAGTATAGTATGTCACCAGAATGAGTCAAAAAAGTCATAGTATAGTATGTTGTCCAAAATCACTCAAAAAAGTCATAGTATAGTATGTCGTCCAAAATTAGTCAAAAAAGTCATAGGTTAGTATGTCGTCCAAAATACATCAAAAAAGTCATAGGTTAGAATGTCTTCCAAATTCAGTCAAAAACGTCATAGGGTAGTATTTCGTCCAAAATACATCAAAAAAGTCATAGGTTAGTATGTCGTCCAAAATCAGTCAAAAACGTCATAGGTTAGTATGTCGTCCAAAATCAGTCAAAAAAGTCATAGGTTAGTATGTCGTCCAAAATACATCAAAAAAGTCATAGGTTAGTATGTCGTCCAAAATCAGTCAAAAATGTCATAGGTTAGTATGTCGTCCAAAATCTGTCAAAAAGTCATAGGTTAGTATGTCGTCCAAAATCAGTCAAAAATGTCATAGGTTAGTTTGTCGTCCAAAATGAGTCAAAAAAGTCATAGTATAGTATGTCGTCCAAAATGAGTCAAAAAAGTCATAGTATAGTATGTCGTCCAAAATGAGTCAAAAAAGTCATGGTCATGTTGTCCGAAAAGTCACAAAAATGTACTAAAGTAAAAAATTTTTTAACATATTTTCTTCGCTCATGTCTTGTTGACATTAATCAACAAAAACGCGCTTTTGTGGCTTTTTCAAGGCTAGCTTATTCCTCTCATTGTTGCAGAGTCGTTGAAATGACATGCACGGACGCACTGGACGTACAGTTTTAGTTTGGTTTTTGGAAGTTGTTCTATTTAGTTCAGACAGTTTTTTGTTATGAAGCCGTTTTGTTTGGTCCGGTTGTTTTTGAAAGACTGATCAAGATGAGATACTCAGAGATTCAGAGTAAGAGCATGAAGTGGGAGCTGCTGAAAGTCTCCTGACGCTCACAAACCAAACATTGAATCACTATCATCAAATGTTCTTACCTCCATTAGCTCAACTGGTAAAGAGTTATGCTTTAAAACCAGAGTTCTTGGTTCAAAACCAACCTCTGACTGGGAAAATTGTGCTTTTATTTTATTGTTTTCCAAGTAATAATAGTGGTACTTTCATTTTAGTGTAAAATATTTCAGTTCTCTTTCCACCTCTGGCTAAGTTTGATATTGCAGCATAAGAGAGGACTGGAGAATGATATTATTGCTCGAACCTGGGGCAAAAAGAGGCCACAAAGACGCAACATCGGTATGTACATTCAAAACTTTATTATGGAATACAGTGTAGAAAGCATTTTCCCAGTCATTGCAAATGACCTGCACAATATTACACAGTGGAAACCAAAAAAAACCCAATATACTGTAGAACCCACAGGAAGAAAATGAAAAAAGAAAAAGAGAAAACACACAGAAAGAAAGAAAACCCTGCTTACTCTACTGCCCTCTGGTGGGCGTCTAATGAACAACCTCTGAAACCATGGACCCAGCCCACACAGCAGCCTCCATGCACACACACTCACACACACTTTACTGTACATGCCACTTTAAACAAACACAGCCAGAGCTGTTGTTTCTTTCCGTGATGTTGCCATGGTGATGGATGTGTGACATGAAGAGGAACGGAGGGATTTTTTTTTTTTTTCCACTGCCAACAAGACCAAAAATATCAAATATCTTTTTATTACCTATGTTGCCTGCTCTCAGCTCTCAGCTCTCTCTCTGTCTCTCTCTGGTGGTGAACATTTATATTTATTTATTTATACACAGACTCCAGTGTGTGTGTGTGTGTGTGTGTGTGTCGACGGTCCAGGTGTGAGCTGAAAATCCATTATATACAGAACAGTACATACAGCACTGTGCCAAAGTCTTACATCACCATATTTGTGCTTTTATCACGGCTACAATTAACTTCTAATGTTATTTGGCAATCTACTTATTAGAGGGTTGTAACAAAAAGGTCGTTTTCCCCCACACCAGACTCCATAGAGGAAAGTGTGGATTTTAGCTCACATGGACACAGGAGCTGCTGGTGCACCGCTGCCTCGTGTGGTCAGTTTGTGTCACTGAGGTGAACGTGAACAGAGGGTTTCACACACAGAGTTTGACAGAAAAACACATTAGAACTTTCTGACGGAGGCAGCGGTGGATCGACAGCTCCTGTGTGCTGGGATGTAAAATCGCTGATTTTCTCTATGGGGTTTGGTGTGGGAGAGTGAGCAGATTACAAACGCATGTTTCCAGGCCGTCTTACAGCAAAATTTAGTCCTATAGACCTAAATGGTCATAGAATCATCAGCTGAGTTGTTAATAAAATATAAAAGAAACACACTAAATATTTTTGTTCTGAATTTTCATTTTAGTGCATATTTTTCCTTTGGTTCTATCTTCATTAAAAGTTATTTTTATTAAGACTTTTGCACAGTGCTGTATATCTAAACACACAGAACGTCTCGTCACCTCCTCTCCTCCTCCTCCTCCTCTTCTCTTATCCAGGACTTCAACTGTTCTACAAAAACAAAAAAACAAAACGACACGGCGTCTGACTGACAACGACAAAAACACACACACACACACACACACACACACACACACACACGTCAACCTTAAAACCGCCCTCTTTTTGAACCTCCGCGACCTTCTTTCCCGACTCGTTTATAAAAAAATCACAATCACATGGAAAACAACAAAGAGCGTTAAATAAGTGTTTGTGAGAAGAAGCGTAAATAATGAGAATAATGTACAAAACAAAACCACCGACCCACGTCAGGAACGCAATAAAAAAGAAAAGAAAACACACTTAAATTCCAGAATCACAGATCTCATTTAAATGTGTATTTTTTTACATGTTCTTCTAGATTCATTCATGTATTTATATTTATATATATATATTTCTTCTTCATCATTTGAATTTTTGAAGTCACGTGATCACGAGAAGATACTAAAATGTACAATCTGGCTAAGATGACAATCTAAACGTGAGAGAGAGACAGAGAGAGAGACAGAGAGAGAGAGAGAGAGAGACAGAGAGACAGAGAGAGAGAGCAGCGTAAAGATCTTACATTTTTTCTTTGTTTTCATTGTTTCCAAATCCTGTCGTCGTCATCATGCACTACATAATAACAGCTAAGACCTTAGAGCAGTACTTCAGGAACATTACACGCAGTTTAAAAAAAGGACTTTACATAGGCCGACGTTTTTCTCTTTTTTCCCCCGCCATTTTTTCTTTTTTTTTGCTCTTTTTAGAAAAACAAAAAACAGGAAACGATAAAAGAAAAATTCCTGAAATAAAAAGAAACAAAACAGCTCAGTCGTCATAACGCATCGTCACCGCCAACGCAACTCACTATCGTGTTTTAGCGTCTGAACGAAAATCCTCGGCTCCACACAGCCCAGCTGTCGTAAGAATGCACAAAAAAAAATAAGGATGGAGGACGTAAGGAAGGAAGGAAGGAAGGAGAGGAGGTTTTATTTTTATCTTAAAGTCGCGTTTCCACCGAGCGTTTCCACTGCAGTTCGGTTTCGCCATCCTTGCGCCGGCTACGTAAATAGCATAATGTCATCGTAGCCCGAAAAAGAACGTAAACAATGTCTTGTGCCGTCCCGTTTCTACGGCAACCTGGATGGACAAACTAGCAGTACACAAAGGATGACATTCTTTTCTGGTACACGAAGGCCACCGTAGTTCCCTGACGCGCTCCACTTCTTGCAATCTGCAGCATCTCCACTAGATGTCAGCGCGTCTAAAAGTTACCTGACGCAACAAGTGTCGCAAACGGAGCCGCAGCGGAAACGCCGGGCGGGGAAACGTGGCTTTGTTTTCACTCCAGTGTCGACTGTAGAGGAGAAGTTGTGAAGCAGGCAAAAAACCACCGAGCCTCATTTACGACACGGATTAGGATTCAAACACGCGCTGAGATCCCGCCTTTTTTTTTTTTTTCTTTCTCCTCGGTGAACGGGTGGGTTTGTTTGTGGACGCACTGGGCGGGGCCTTGTTTTTCTCCTCCCCCCTTCATCTTCATACATCAGCAGGCCCAGACGGAGCAACATATATATAAAAAGACGCCGTTCTTCCTTTCATTTAAAAGGACAACTTTGCTCCAATAAAGTGAACTAACGTGGTGCAACAGAGCCGCGCCCGCCAGGCACCACACAAACAAAACCTCACCCCACTACAGTAACTCGTCTAGCATCTAATCCAGATTAGCTGTTTTGGAGTAGTCAGAGGGGGGGAGGATGGGGGAGGGGAGGGGACGTGGGTGATGTGACGTGTGTGTGTGTGTGTGTGTATATGTGTATGTGTCGACGTGACATTCTCCTCAATTCTGCATCTGCTCAAAGAACTTGTAGGTTGGGTTCTCGTAGCCGTTCTGCTGCATCTTGGACAGGTGGCGCTCCTCGGGCGTGACGGCAGCGTCCACCTGCAGGAGAGTCAGAGGAGGGAGGAGGGAGGGGAGGAGGTGCACACATGAAGGCTTTCATAAAATAAAGACAGAAAAGATCTCAAGAAACTGGGAGGTGACGTTTGTACGCAGCTCACTCTCCCTCACCAAACCCCACAGAGAAAAGTGTGGATTTTAGCTCATGTGGACACAGGAGCTGCTGGTGCACTGCTGCCTCGTGTGGTCACTTTGTGTCACTGAGGTGAATCTGAACAAAGGATTTCACACACAGAATTTTATAAAATAACACATTTGAACTTTCTGATGGAAGCAGCAGTGGATCAATAACTCCTGTGTGCTGTGACGTAAAATCGCTGATTTTCTCTATGGGGTTTGGTGTGGGAGAGTAAGCGGTTCACAAACTACAGCAAAAATCTAATCATAAACATATTCTAAAGATACTATAGACTTAAACTGTCATAGAATAAATCAGGTGAGTCTTTAGTTCAGAGGATAGAATCATTTTTCCATGTTTCAGCTGACTCTCACCTCGATGACTCCGTGGTGGATGGAGGTGTACTGCTTCTTCCTCAGCATCACCAGGGTGATGACAATCACGGTCGCTATGACGACGCCGCCAACCATCAGGCCGATGATGGCGCCCTTGTTGGAGCCCACATCCTCTGCGAAGAAGACCTTAAAAAGGGGGGGGCAAAAAAATCTTGTTTATTTTCAAGCGGGATGTTGACGATGATGTTTGTTTTTAAAAACGTGGAGCGACGACTGTGATCCGAGACGCCGCTGATGTCACTTCCCTCAGGGATAAACCATCCCCGTGACCTTGTAGCTGCTGCTGCTGCGACAGCTCGTGTTGTTCTGTTTCACTTACTTTGCACTGCATGCTTTTTGTAATTAGATTTCCTGTCAAGCATCTATTTTTAGTAGGGTTTATTTTTTTTAAATGAGTATCATTACAGAGTGAAATTAAGCTTGAAACATTCTCTAACATTAGTTTATCTGCCCTCTCCAACACACAGATGTTTTGACATTAAAACATATGATGAATTGATTTTTAGAAAGAATTAAAACAGGTTTTTTTTTATTTTTCAGCTTCTTAATTGTGAATATTTACATTTATTTTCTTTGCTCCACGTAACAAAGACATCTTTAAAACTCAATCATTTTGACTTGTGGACAAAACAAGACATTTGAAAATGTCATCATTTCCAGGACTGATGAACATTTTTCAACATTTACCAGTTTCTGGTGGTGAACTTCATACTCGGTGCTCTGTCTGTCCTCCGTCTCCATCCGGATCTTAGGAATGGCCTCCATTTTCATTCCAGTCACTGGCAGGAAAAAGAGGGAAAGGAAAAGTGTGATCCATTATGGCTGACGACAGCAGAGGAGTAGCAGTGGTGTGAACATACGCATATCAAATCACATCTGCTCACAGCCGAGCAGAGTCGAGGAAAAATGAAAGGCTGAGAGAGGCAGTGACTCGAGTTTCATGATTCATTTAAAGAGGACGGATTAACTTCACCTAAAAGTGTAGGGTGTTTTTTTTTTTGACGTGAGGCGATGATATACCATCACAAGAAAAAACAGGTGAACAAAAGACTCACTGATGTCACTCTTAGACAGGAACCTGCAGTTTGTAAACCGCTCACTCTCCCACACCAAACCCCATAGAGAAAATCAGTGATTTTACATCACAGGGACACAGGAGTTATTGATCCACTGCTGCCTCCATAATCAAAGTCAGAGGTGTTATTTTGTCAATTCTGGGTTTGAAATCCTTTGTTCACATTCACCTCAGTGACACAAACTGACCACAGGAGGCAGCAGTGGACCAGCAGCTCCTGTGTCCCCATGAGCTTAAATCCACACTTTTCTCTATGGGGTTTGGTGTGGGAGAGTTTGTGGTTTACAAACGGCAACTTAGTCCGTCCAACAGTGAGATACGTATTTTTAAGAGACTGTAGACTTTAAAATATACAGATTTAATGAGTTGACTCTTTATTAAAGTGGCTAAAATCTGTTTTTGCTACTTCATACACCCACGATTCAAAAAACCAACATTTATCATCATTAGGAAACCTCATAATATAATTTACTGCCAGTGTTGAAAATGAACGACATGCATCCTCATTAATTCACATTTTACTGGTAAATGTAACAACCTGGCCGTGTTGGAATGCCTCGATCAAGGTTTGGGCGAGAGTCCACTGGCTCAACTAGAGAGAAAGAGAGAGAGGGGGAGAGACTTAGCTCTGTGTGTGTGTGTGTGTGTGTGTGTGTGTGACTGTAGCGTCAGTAGTTATTTACCCTGGTTGTCAGTGTTGGCCTGGTTGAAGCTCTCAGGGTGAATGAAGCCGACTCCGGCCAGGCCCAGCGTGTCCTCCTGAGGCAGGAAGTCGCTCTGACCGTCGCCCAGCTCCTGGTCGGGCATCAGGGCGTCGTTGCCGTAGCTCACCCTCACGTCCGTCTGCAGGTTGGCGAGCTGCTGAGCCATCTCTGCCTGCTCCCTCTGCAGCAGCTCTGGAGGACGGAAGGAGGAGTTATTTATTTAAAAATGTTCTGTGTGATGCTGAAGATAAAAGAAAGGCTGTGCATTCTGCACCACGAGTACCCGAGGATGGCTAAAGTGCACCACCGGGGGGCAGCATTTCAGCTGAGTTTAAAAAAAAAAGAGACTCCTGCCCAGAAATGTCACTCATGATATAAATGAAAGACAATATCCTGTCAGGAAACAATAAAATAATAATAATAAAAGGCAGGATATTATCACAGCAGAGACTGTAAATGTTTTTCAGCCAGTGATGTGGGCACAATGTCTAAATAACAATTTTTCTGATATATATTGTGATTTTATTGGCGATTATAACCTTCATCAGTTCAAAATTCACCATGATACTGATTCAACACATGATGCAGCAGCAAAACATGAGTTACCATCAAATATTAACTGCTATACTTAAAGATATTAGTTGTTTTTTAACTATATATAGGACACTATATAACATTATATATCATTATGTGTTTACTTTAGTGCCCCCATCTGGACTACTGCATCAGAAGAAGAGTAATAACACTGAGGATTAGGATTATTTAAATGGTTTGGGGGCAGAAACATCTGCTGCAGATGTTTCACCCGAATGCACTTGAATTTCTTTAACTGTAAAACTGCTGATCATATGTTTTTACACTGCATTTGTATGTTTAATTTAATGTTTTATATTACACTGAGTATGCTGCGTGTAAGAGAGGTGAAATAAAAACATTAAAAACTAAAATAATGTGCTCCACACAGAAAGGCCCTCGGTCTAAACCAGGATCCGAACAGAACAGGCGACTTTCTTGGTGTGAGGCAACAATGCTGGCCCCTTACATACCGCGTGGCACAAATCAAACGTCACGACTCGTGAAAACGACTCCATCAGCAGCGACGGTCAAACTACAAGCTCCCATTTAATAGCACAAGTTCCTAGCGACGGCTGAACGGTGTTTTGCTTCTTCTTCTGTGTTTGTTCCCGTGTGTGTGTGTGTGTCTGTGTGTGTGTGTGTGTGTGTCGGGCGGCACAGACTGTGACAGCTTCCAAGACAGAGACACAGATGGCTGTGTGACGCATGCAGCTCCAATAAACCCCCCCCAAAATCCACAGAAACCTAACAAAAGCAGGAACACTGAGGATGAGGATGATGATGACGATGAGGGTAGGAGGGGATAAACACTTAGATTTGACTCTGAACAGAAGGATTAGGCCAGAGATGATTGTGGTGGCCTGGAATGTGGAGCGCTCTGTCACTGTCTCTGTTACATGAAGAACAAATCAGGACAGTGCGTCTTCGTCCATATCTGTCCCGTCAGGGTCAGGAATCAGAGACGCATAACGACTCATTATTATCATTATTATTATTATTATTATTATTATTATTATTATTATTTCCTTGTAGGGACAGAATAATCTAGGATATTATCTTGAATTGTGATTAAAAAACACTAACGTACAGCGTTATAGTGGTGAATTTTCATTATCAGGATAAACGTGAATTCACTGTCAGTGAATGTGAACTACCACAAGGGGGAGCTGCATCTCTCCAGTCATTCAAAATTCGAGGTTTTTGTCACAACACAACATTTAGTCACATTTTTTTTGTAATTTTTAGCTCAATGTTTTGAAACATAACGTTATTGTTAACACAGTTAACGCTTTTGTCTCATATTAGCAAGATGTGTCTGTAAAATGCCTTAAAATCATGGCGATGTTTGACATTGGTAACATGTTTTTGTACAATGACAACATTTTGTCTCACTAATATGAGTTCCTCTTTAAAAAGGTCCAGAAATAAAGAGGAACGTCCATATTTGTGCACATTTTCTAAAAAAAAACCTGAACTAAAGCAGATTATAGACAGAAACATCTAAAAATTCGATCTTGAATTGCAGCAACTTTGGTCAGGATAACAGCGACGTATCGTCTCACGACTGTTTCTGTGTCTCTGTGCAAACTTCTCTCTGCTAAAAATAGAAAACCCCCGTGTTCATATTTAGATCCTTCACCTACAAACTCACCGACTTGGTCCTGGATGTCGTCAGCCACGCCGGGCACCTTGTAGAGAAGTCCGAGAGACTGGTTCATGCGCTCCTCAATGACACGCAGGTGGGTCAGCACCTAACACACACACACACGTACAATAAACACTACAGTGATGGTCTCCAGGAAAATCAATAAAGCTGAATAAAATGCTTTAAATGGGGATTAAATTACCTGAGGTCTAATCTGGGCAGCTTTCTTGGGATCGACCATGCGGACGTGTTCAAAGTGTTTGAGTGTGTGCTGCCTGTCCTTCTGCTCGGCACGCACGTACTTCTTCAGCAGGCTGAAAACGTGGCGAGGCTGCAGAGACACCGGGAGTAAATCAGACACAAGGGCATTAAGTCATCAAACTAATTGCAGCTGTTCTGTAGTTTGTTACAATCATACAAATCCCTAAATCTGAGGAATGGCTGCCAAATTAGCCAATTAAATTACAGATGCACCTGATGAATCTACATCAGCTTTATTCTACGACACTTAAAGATTACGTTCCACCCTTAATCTCACAGTAAAGCAGCCTTTTCCAGCTGAAAACTCAAGTTTGTAAACCGATTATTCTCCTGCACCAAACCCCATTAAGAAAATCAGCGATTTTAAATCACAGCACACATGAGTTGTCGATCAGCTTCTGCCTCCATCACTGAGTGCAAACATGTTATTCTGTGACGTCGGTGTGCAAAATCCTTTGTTCACATTTACCTCAGTGACACCAAGTGACCACAAGAGGCAGCAGTGGAGCAGCAGCTCATGTCTTTACACACGCTAAAAACACTGGTTTTCTCAATGGAGTTCGGTGTGACAGAGTGAGATGTTTCAAAACATCGGTTTAAGTCTCAAACATAATTCTTTACACATTACAGACTTAACCAAGTGTAGATTTAGTTAGATATCTCTTCTAAAGTGATGTACCCTGGGTGGGTTCTGCTGCAGGGCGGTCAGGTAGCTCTCCAGAGCCAGGCGGCGGCGGTCGTTGAGCAGAGCCTCCACCCGGGCCATGTGGGTCTCCACCAGCTGCTGGCGTTCGCTGGCCGCCTCCTGCTCCAGCGCCTCCACCTTCTCCTGGAAACGCTGCACACACACACACACACACGATATGTAGATTAATTAAAAAGGCACCTAAACAAAAGTAGGAGTTTTTGTGTACATTCAGTTTTTGCATACCGTACCTGAATGACAGCCTTCTTGTCGGCACGTGGAAGATTCTTGGCCTCCCTCTCTGCCTCCTCCCACTCTCTCATCACCTGAGAACAAGAGGAGGAAGTAAAATAATCATTAGACCTGTCACTCAGTCGTACTTATCTCTCTTATGTCACTTAAATTCAAACAAAAAAAACCTGCAGCACGGACTCATTTATTTGCAATATCCTCAGGCAAATGGTCCCTGACAGTGAGAAGCAATTTAAGATAAGAAGAGCCGAATAGAACAAACGCGTGGAATTATAGACAATGATATGCAATGGTCGAAAAATGTGAAAACTTTGTCTATATTTTTTATTTTAAAGAGATAAAACAAACACAGTGGCGCTTTTAAAAACCTCATCATTTAACATGCCCGGGCTGCAGGTGCAAATACTCATTTAGAATATACATACGTGCAGATTTTGCATGTCGTTATGAGGGATTTGTTGAGTGTAAACTTTCAGTGAATGTCTGAAAAAACGCTTTCTGTTCCCTGTTTCTTCTTCCTTCTTCTTTAGAAAGACCAGTGCATGCGGGGGGGGGGGGGCTCAAGCCTCTGAGGAAGTGACCTAACAAACTTGTGCATGGGTGAAGTCAACTTTGTGAAACTAGAGGAGGCAAGTGAAACAAAGACACTGGCGCACAAACTCTGGAACAACAAAATAAAAGGTTGTTCTGCAGAAACCGTGACGCATAAACAAACCCTCGGCTCAGTTCCTTCAATCTCTGCTCGTACCTGGGACATCCTCTCGCGGTGTTTGGCCTCCAGGCTCTCTTTGGCCTTCTGGAAGTGGGCGTGCTCGTTCTCGTCCGTGGGCGTCTCCAGGTAGTGGTCCACGGCGTCGGAGGAGCTGGGCGTGGCCGTGGGCACTGCAGAGAGAGAGAATAAGACGGAGCAGAGATGTGAAGACGCTTGTTTTTAGTAAACCTTTTAATGTTGTTTTTTTTTTTGGACGTACAAAGACACGAAAAACAGCCCAGAGCCTGAAACGTGTTAACAGGGTTAGCATGAGAGCAAGAGAGAAAGTCAGAAAACCGGATTAATCTCACATATTCTTCATTTTTGGCAGCGTTACAACTTCCAGTGTCATTTCTAACACTAAGATGCGCATCTTTCCACCATTTGCTCCGATCTGTGGTCTGTGTGTTTGCTGAACTGATTTACGAGGTTCCCTGAATTCACCTCAAAGCTCAGCACACATGACTCACACAAGCTGGGTCTTTTATGACATTGTTTCTTTAAAACTGTTTTTTTATGTTATCCATGAGGAGAAAATCACATATTTCCAGCAAAAGTGGCCTTTAAATGTCAGTGTGCGACTATCCAGTAACAAACATGGCCTCGTCTGTCGCCACTATTGGAGCCAGAGTCAACAATAAAGGTAAAATGTCCCATCAGGGCTGATTAATCTGCTAAAACGATCGATCTCGGGTGACAGAATCCACAGAGGATTATGAGAAGGGTAAAGTCTGTTTGCTGCAAACATTCATCTGTTGCGTAAACTGTGCGTAAACACACACACACACACACACAGTGAGGGGAGGGGTGGGAAAGGTAAGTGTTAGCACAGGTAGAAAACGTCCAAAAAAAAAGGAAGCAGCACACCAAGCAGCTGTTAATATAAGAAGCGTTAGAGAGAGAGAGAGAAGCTGGGTGTGAAAACAGCCGGCGTTCAGCCTGTCGAGCCGCCGGCTGAGAGGTTTTCAGGACTTACTGACGCTGCTGCACACAGACAGGCAGTACTCCTCTGAGTCAAAGTTATTCCTGTTGCCGCCGCAGCCGCCGTAGATAAACTGAGCACAGCGGCCCTCCTCTCGGTCAAAGTACCAGCGGGGCAGCATGGCCCGGCATGGACCGGTCTCTGCACTGGCCCAGCACACATCTTGAAGAACACACACACACACTATTATACTAATATGTGACGCTACTTGACAGGGTGTGTGAAGAAAAGCAGGTGAGGGAATGTGTTGTGTTTGCAACTGAATAATTTAACACAGAAAGGACAAAAACTAATTCTGGTTGAAATGAATCGTAGCTAATGAGAGCGGCGAGATGACAAACGAGCACAATACGAAACGTGACAGCAGGAAATTAATCGGCGACGAGCAGGAAGATCAACTGTGTTCAGCTAAGCATGAAAAACGGAGGGGGGGGGGGGCGTGTTTTACATGTGGTACAATTTGAGCTGGTTCTTCATCGATCTTCATGTAAGGGAAATCTATCATCCGGTTACAGCGTTAAAAGGACAGTTTTTTTAAGGGTTTTTAGTCTCAAATTTTTTATTATTCTTACCTAATAAAAATCTATGCCTGATTAAGAGAATATGTTTATTACGACATCTTGGAAACTTAAGTTTGAGTTGCTTTGAAAACTGCATACTCCTCCACACCAAACCCCATATAGAAAATCAGTGATTTTACATCTCAGGGATACAGGAGTTGTTGATCCACTGCTGCGTTCATCCGTGAGTTCAAATGTGTTATTTTGTGAATTCGGCATTTGAAATCCTTCGTTCAGATTTACCTCAGCGACAAGAACTGACCACACGAGGCAGCGGCAGACCAGCAGCTCCTGTGTCCACGTGAGCTAAAAACGTTGATTTTCTCTATGGAGTTTGGTGTGGGAGAGTGAGCGGGTTGCAAACTTCAATTTCCGGTTTAAATATGAATTGCAATGACGAAATAAAGTGGGGAACTTATTCTCAACATGTCAAAGACTTGAGCTCATACAACCGCACTTCAAAAAACCTGAACTATCCCTTTAACGTTGTTTTTTTCCCCCTGCAGAAACCCTATTAAAATAAAACACTCCACACACACACACACACGTCAGGAACGTTCCTCACCTCTGACAACCTCTTCCACAGACTCAGTGGTGGTGGTGGTGGTTGTCGTCATGGCAACGTTGGCGGTGGGCTCATCCTCGATGTCGTCGAGCGTGTCTATAATGTCGTCGTCTCCGTCCTCCTCCTCCTCTACTACCTCCTCCTCCTCCTCCTCTTCCTCCACCACTTCCTCATCCTCCTCTCCGTCTCCGTCCCGGTCATTGTCCAGTAATTCCTCCTCATCTTCCTCCTCGTCCTCCTCGTCATCTTCATTGGCCACTGCTGCTGCCGCATCCTCCTCCTTCTCCTCCTCCTCCTCCTCCTCCTCCTGGTCGTCGTCGCCGCCTTCCTCGTCCTCTGTGATCACAGATGGCCTCGCTTCCTCCTGCTTCTCCACTGGCTCCGGATCTCGCACCATACTGGGGGGAGAAAGGGAGGGATGGAGAGAAATGTGATGTGTGAGGGGAGGAGAGGAAACAGGGATGAGGACGACAGAGGATGGAAGAGAGGGAGGAAGAACAAGGACATTGCAAAAGCAAATTTCCATTATTGCGATAATCCTGCGTTTTGTAAAATGTCACTTGTAACTTTTTTGTTTTATAAACATTATTGGTCATGCATGTCATGTTTTTTAATGTTAATCACTTGTATTACACCATATTGAAACACTGTATGGCAACTTAAGTCCTATTTTGTAGCCTCAGTAACTTGTTTTTGTAACATTACAACCTTTTGTGACACGTTTTTTGTCACTTTCTGGTAACATCAGTGATGTTTTTTGTAACCTTAGCAACAGTAGTTTATCAGTTTCCTCTGTATTGAGATGAACGTCCGTATTCTGTGCACTTATTCTGAAATGTTATGAAGAAGAATTACACGAAATGAATGAAAAATAGCAATTGTTTTTGTCAGGATGGTCCAGTTTTGTGCGTTACCTGTTGTCAGAGTAGTCCGTCTCCGCGCCGCCCCACCACACATCGGAATCGTCGGCGTCCTGCTCGGTGCTGTCGGCCTCACGCTCCGCCTCGGCCGGGCAGCACACGAACTCCACTCCTCTGAAGCGGTCGATGCCGCACGGCAGCAGCATCCCGTAGTCATGGAGATTCATGGTGCGGTCTCCACAGGACTACAGAGGAGGGCGGAGAAAATGTTAGAGCTAATTATTCTAACAGGGCGCGTGTGTGCGTGTGTGTGTGTGTGTGTGTGTGTGTGTGTGTTCACCTCCTTGGCGACAGTGTGCCAGTGCAGGTGACTCTCACAC
Organism: Solea solea; assembly: GCF_958295425.1. Taxonomy (NCBI): domain Eukaryota; kingdom Metazoa; phylum Chordata; class Actinopteri; order Pleuronectiformes; family Soleidae; genus Solea; species Solea solea. The sequence continues at coordinate 2,527,570 of NC_081135.1, read as the reverse complement.
TGGTCCATACGCTCCTGGTGCAGGAACTTGCACTTGTCTGGAACGAGCAGGGCATCGCTCACAAACTCCCCCACTGTTGAAAAAAACAGCAACATTTATTTAATCTAACGTCTCACAATTCAACATTAAATCACATATACTGTCCACCAGCTGTGTTACAGTCGTCTAAGTTATCGTGTGTAAGTGTATGTCATTCCATATCAAAACAAGCGCTTTTATTTTGAAATGTCTGTGAAATATCATCACGGATATCTTACTCTGCGATATCATGACGGAATTTTGTGTTAAAATCTTAACATTGTTTTGGGTTTTTTCTACAACTAACTACAACTAACTAACTACAACTAACTAACTACAGTATATAGAGAGGAACTCACCCAGGCAGCGGTAGGGCACGACGATGTGCATGTGACTGCGACAGTGCTTGCGTCCCTTCTTGCACCAGTTCTGGATGTTGACCGGCTGGTTGGCCTCCACTACGTTGGTGATCTGGAGCTCTGGGTAAACCTTCACACACACACAGGGTTTTATATTAGAATGTTGTCATAGCAACACATCAAATTCCCACACAACAAGCAAAGATAAGCTGGAAAAATCTTACGAGGACACTATTCAGACTGTTTCTCTGAAGACTATAAATAAATCCAGAACTCTCACAACGTTAACACTAGGCCTGTTAGATCTTTTATTTTGCTTCTATTTTGTTCGTTTTTTTTCAATTGTGTTAACTGCATTTTATAAACTTGTGTTTTTCTATAAAGTGCTATAAAGATAAAATAATAATAATAATAATAATAATCATAATCATAATAATTCCTAGAAGAACACTCCTAGTGTGAGTGCTCGGGACCTAATTATTGCAGTGTTTTTAATTCTTAAACTAAATCTCTGAGCAGCGATAATAAAAAGACTTCAGACAAAGTTGAGTGATGAATTTCCTCATTTAAAACTAGAATTATGAGTTTTGGATAAGTTCCTGAACTAGAGTGTATATGTGCATTTTTATGACTTGCATTTAGGACTGAACAATTTCAAATAAATATCTAATTGCGATCACGATGTGATTCTCGACATCAGAGGGAATGGTCATTTTTACACCACTATTCTCATTTTCCATTCAAAAAACACATTAAAAATGATCACTGTGCCATATGTGTGCAGATCTGTGATAAACAAAGTGACTTAAATTACTAATCGATTAATCGACTCAATGTTTCAGCTCTAGAATGAAAATTATAGCTTTGTTTACTTCATATCTACTCAAGTTTATTCAATATTTTTGTTGAAAAGCTCTTAAAAGTTAAGTTCGGTACAAAACAAAACAAATGGCAAATTTAAAACTTAAACTAACTGAATCTTTTATTTAAAGATTCTGCAGTACCTTAACAGCCCACCAAGGGGCCACAGCCTATATTTTGGGAATCACTGTTGATAGAGGATCAAAATGTAAAATTTAAGACAAAATTCTGTTATATTTAAGAATAAAAATTCAAAGTCTGTGATTTAATAGCGATCTGTCTTAAATGCCTGCTAAAAAAAACATCATGATTCATCAGGCAACTTCTTTTCATTTGTCAAAATGAAGTGAAATAAAAACTGTAATTGTATTAAAAATGAATAAAAATGGATGATACAGTCAGGTTCAATGTCAGTAAAGTGTGGGCTTAATAACCACTAAAATGTAGGGAGTGTAGAAATTGTCATCCAGGCTCTGCTTACTCAAAAGAAAATAAACAGCAGGTAATTACGGTTAAAATAAATCCATACATCAAACAAACGCGGCCAAATTAGAGCCAATTTCAAGCCGTGAAGCTGTAAACGACTTATGATGATCGATGAGGAAGAATTAACATCCCATCGTACTGCAGCTGTGAAATAGGAAAAAAAATATCACTCTCATTATATAATGACGACAAATAAAAACCCCTATGCGTTTCTCCACTTTAAAGGGGTAGTTTGGGTTTTCTGAAGAGGGGTTTTATGACATGCTGCTGCTGCTGCTGATGCTGCTGAAAACCAAGAAAAAATAACGTTCACCTAATAAAATCTACACCGTCTTAAATCTGTGATATCTTAGGAAGGTATTTGCCATTTGTCCCCACTGTTACGCAGCCTTTACTGACAGGAAACTCACGTTTGTGTTGCTTTGTAAAACGTCCTCTCTCCTGCACCAAAGCCCATGGAGGAAATCTGCGATTTTACATCGCAGCACACACGAGTTGTTGATCCACTGCTGCTTCCGTCGCTTGGTTCAAACGTGTTATTTCATGACTTTGGTGTTTGAAATGCTTTGTTCAGATTTACCTCAGTGACACAAACTTGCCACACGAGGCAGCGGTGGACCAGCAGATCCTCTGATACCACAAGCTAAAATTGATGATTTTCTCTATGGGCTTTGGTTCGGGAGAAAAAACCTCACACTAAAATTTGTTATATCAGACTTATTTGATTGAGCAGGGAAAATAAACATGTGTATATAACATGGAGCTTCTGTGGCCACACGCACACGCACGCACACGCACACGCACGCACACACACACACACACACACACACACACACACACACACACAGGTTTGTGTTACCTCCTGACAGTACTGCAGGATGCCCTCCTTGGTGCCGATGCAGCTCTTGGTGCCTGAAGGGTCGGGCTCCCACTTGCCGCTCTGCACGTTGATGTGCATGTTGAGTTTGCCACAGAACATGGCCACCTGCGGCTCGGCCAGCAGACCCATGGAAACATCTGTAGGCACCTGGAGGAGGAAGAGGAGGAGGGGGAGGAGGGGGAGAGAGGTTTAATGAAACTCTCTGAGCACTTGAACATAGAAGGTGGACGCAATTAAATTTTATGACTTAGATACAGCAGGGCTGGGAGAGGGGCGGAGATTAGCATGTTGGATAAAAAGTGAGAAGAGAGTAGAGGGAGAAATGAGGACGACAAGAAGACGAGGTGCTGTAATTTTCCCTCGCTCCACTCTGCACGTTTTGATTTGTTTTTATAATCACATTCTTCGCATACTGCTAAACGCCTCTGCTCAAATTCACTGTTGGGTGTTGTGTGTGTGTGTGTGTGTGTTTTTTTTCCTAATGCATAAAATTGCTGAAAAGCAAAATGAAAAAAAAAAAGAATCGACATGAAAAATCGATACGTTTGCACAAATAAATTGCCTCAAACAACAGACTTGGAGCAAACCCGTTCACCCTGTGCTGCGAGTGGTGTTCGTCGTGTTCACCCACTCACCCACGCTTTATGAAAACACTTCACATCCACAGCCTGTTTTCAGCCTCTCACAGGACGTTACAGGGTTTATTTGTTTTTGGTTGAGTGCAGCGAATAAATACTGCGATTTTATCCTGTTTCACATTAAAAACGCGGCCACAGTGAGAGGATTGTGACGAGTTTCCGTTACTGAGATAATCATGAATGTAGGAAAACATGAGTCTGACTCACCAACACACAGTCCTGGTGATTTATTTTTGAATCATTCCAGTCATTCAAGGCCTCATACTTTATAAGGATCTTATTTAAAATTCATGTTTTTGTAACATGAGTACATTTTCTTTTGTAATTATGTTACATGTTTTGGAACATTACAACATTTTATTTAAAAACAATTGTAACAAGTATTTTTTGTAATTAAGGTACATATTTTGTGACATTATTAACATGTTTTCGGAACATTATATCATTTTATTAAAAACTAAAATTGTAACATTAGCAATGTATTTTCTAAAGTTTTTATAATATTACAATATTTTTTGTAACATTGTCATGTAATGTCATTCCAATCCTTTGTAAGTATTTTTTGAAACGTTAGTCTTGTTTTCTAACATTATTAACATTACAATAGCATTATTGTTAAAAAATCAGCAACAAATCTAACAAACACAAGGGTAAGGTTATTCCTCTCAGATTAAAAACAGGATTGGTGGTCAGGACGATGGTGACAGGACATTTTCATGAGAGAGACACAGGGAGTCCGTGTTTGGAGTGTGTGTGTTAATTTCTGTGTTAGCTTATGCTCTCCTGTGTGTGTTTTTGCTGCACAGAGAGGGTTTTGTGCCAAGCTGCCTCTCAGAGGAGAGGTGCAGACAAACCAGTGAATGTCTGCATTGTGCTGGCAAATGAGCTCCAACATAATGTGAGGCGAATATTTGGGGGGGAGAGAGAGACACGGGGAGGGAGGGACTGTTGCTATTGTGTGCTGCCTAATCGTGTTAATGGTCTTCGAGGCCTTGGCAGGCAAACAAATGCTGTTTTGTGAGATGGATAGCATATTTTCTTCCTGCAGACGTGATTCCTCTTCCAGCAGCCTCGCGGTGTAAAGTGCTATTTCCAAAATGAGAGCGGCTGGCGGGGCGATCAATTTGGATTCAATTTGAAGCCGAGTACTCAAATGTTTGGGTCGATTTAGCCGCCGTGTATCTGGTGAGTCGCTGCAAAGACGGGAGTGTATCAGGCTGCATTATTATAATGGTATTATATACCATTTATCCACATAGACTTATGTATTTACACTTTTTCTTTGTGTGTGTGTGTGTGTGTTATTGACTCTGCCCACAGAAACCAGCCAGAGTGGAGCACAAACACGAGGCCAACGCAATAAAATCCACACCCGAACAATGCAGTGTGGCCTGACACTGTTGTGCAGCGGCAAAGTAAACGTTTGCAAAGCTTGTAATGATCAGTCGGAGGCAGACGAACACTCGCACATTCATCCAGAGCCGGCACTTTGTGCTAAAGCAGTGTTGTTTTACTGCGTTGTGTTGTATTTTAAAGCTCAGGCCCGGGAGGTGAATGAGTGGAGAGATTCACTAACACTTAAGTTGTTTACAATGGTTTCGCGATGCATTATTGTCCCAAAACCTACAGAGTATAAAGGGCCATTAACTACAGCAGTAAACACCACGGTGCATTATGGATAATAACTTTGGCAACTGCGTCGATAGAGTGTGTTTAAAGGGACAGTTCAGGGTTCTAACGTGTGGTTGCATGAGATATTGGATGCAAGATAAGACCTCACTAGAGTCTACAATGTCTCAAGAATATTTTTGCCTCTTTAGTTTACTGTTAGACAACCAGTTCTGGCTGGAAAATGGATTTTGTAAAGCGCTCACTCTGCCACACCAAACTCCATAGAAAAAATCAGCACTTTTTACATTACAGCTAACCACTGATCCACTGCTGCCTCCATCACTAAGTTCTAATGCGTTATTTTGAAATCCTTTGTTCAGATTTACCTCAGTGACACAACATGACCACACGAGGCAGCGGTGGACCAGCAGCTCCTGTGTGCTGTGACGTAAAATCACTTATTTTCTCTATGGAGTTTGGTGTGGGAGAGTCAGCAGGTTATTTACCCCCACTAACACAGCCATACTCACAGATGCTACTAGATTTTCTCATTTTTAATCTAATATTAAAGCCAGGGAAGTATAATAACACATGACACTTGTAAAAGTGAGTATTTCCAGCTGGTTTCTGACACCAGGAATGTTTCCACCAAATGAATCCAATATGTTTGTATTTTGACAAGTGCATTACTCAGATTGCTGTAACATGTGATCTACAGCCTGTGACATCACGAAAAGCCACTTGATAAATCACTCGGTCGATGTTTGACAGATTTATTGTGTTTGTTTGGTAAATTTGACAAAGTTCATGCACGTAATGAGTCACTGAAAGTGGTTCTGGTTCTGATTATTTTTTTTATACTTTATACCCAACTACTGATCATATTCAGGCAACACTGAAGTGATCGGGTAATAATCATGACGCACTGGGGGGAAAATGTCTAAAATGGAATGTGGCATGACAAACCACAATGGTACTTGAATAATGTGTGTGTAATTTATGGATAATTTAATACAGAACATTCAACAATAAAAGGTTTAAATGGGTAAAAGGTTAATACACATAAATAAATAAGAATACTGATATACTAAGATAAATAAAACCAAATAGACTTTAGCTTTTAACTATTTCATGACAACAAATGAAATTAAATTTTTTCCTATCGTTTTTTTACAATAACAGACGTCGCACAGGTAGGACTGCATCCAATTTGGTTGTACAATGACAATTAAGATATTCGATAATATTGTAGTATAGTAGTGTAAGTGTGGTATATAGTACCACACTTATATATGTATATCAGTAGGGAGTCAGTCGTGAAAAAAAGTCCAACCTTTTGGGAAAAAGCCATGGCAATAACAATATTTACAATAACATTTCACCTAATTTCCAAATAAAAGCCACATATCAGATTTTAAAGATTTTAAATCAACAATGTATTAATAAAATACATAGACAAATAACAAAAATAGCAATTTTTCTGCTTCAAATTGCGATTTATTTTTTTCATCTATAATATTATCAGCAGCAAATAACTGTCAATAAAAGAAGTGTGTGTGTGCGTGTGTACTAAACTTTCAGCATGTTCATAAGCTGCAAGCTGTACCACACACACACGTGCAGCAACTTAACACGAGTGGCCGTCACTCTCGACACACGCAGCCATCTGCTGGTTATTCAGGGGTCTGACGTTCGATTCCCACACTTGCCATCTGTGTGTGAGCGAGCGGCGCTGTGTGACGGACACCGATCAAATCCCATCCTACTCACTCTCAGTGAAAAACCCATTGCAAAAATGAAATAATCAAGCATGCAATCTTTTAATTAACTCACTTCCTGGTTGCCTGCTTTGAGTGTGACCTCATCTCCTCGCCCTCTGGCCTCTCTTCCTGTCACTTACTGAGAACAAAGATAAAAACTACTTCCTCTCTGCTCCGGGCACAGGTATGCAAATCTTCACCGGCGGCTTGCTGACATTCAAATTTGTTTTTTGTGTCCTCGTCATTTGGCTGGCAAATCAAACCCTTGTGATCCAACACACACACACACTCTTGTCTTTCCTGCCTCTGCACTGCTACTGCTGCACCTCTCCATCTTCAAGCCAAGCATAAGGGAGTAAAGGGAGGAGGAGGTAGCATAAGCTGTAAGATTATAAATCAGAGGATGATGGCAAAGGCAGGAGCGGGTGAAAGTGAAGAGAGAACAATAACCATAGCGGAGAGAGAGAGAGACAGAGAGAGAGAGAGAGGGGGGGGAGAGAGAGAGAGAGGGGGAGGGAGAGGGGGAGAGAGAGAGAGAGAGAGAGATTGGAGGACAGATGAATTGGACAATAAGCCTTCGGGGACGGAGCAGAAGGTCAAACGCTGTGTAGAGCAGGAGGGAATGTGGTGATGGAGGGTCAGAGACGGAGCGGCAGGCCCGAGGAAAATCATTGGAGGATTAAGTGAGAAAAGATGAGTGATTGTGGTGTCGCAGAGACAGAGAGAGAGAAAAAATATGTCTGTCTCTTTTCTGCCAACAAAGATCACAATAAAAATCACTGGCGACACAGTTCATCGCAGTGGATGAAGAAAACTGAAGTCCTTCCAAGACCTCATATTTTTAAGATTCTTCACCTTAAAATGTACCCAGATAATGATTTATCCTTAGTCACGTTTTAGTAACATTTACAGCTTCTTAAATGTGAATATTTTCTGGTTACTTTGCTCCAAATAACAAAGAGATCACTAAAACTGAACCATTTAGACATTTGAGAACATCATTTCCAGGTTTGGGAAACACTAATATACATTCTTTAACAATGTATGGACCAAACAACTGGAGAAAATACGCAACAGATGATTCACTTATGAAAATAAATTATAACTAATTTTTCTGACTTTGTTTTGTAACAACACAACATTGTATAACTTTTGTGGACCTAATGTTAGCAACAGTCTTGTTGTCTTTTTCCCTCTGTATCCACAATCTTTCTTACATTTTTGTATGCATTTCAGATACAAAACAGCATCTTTGCGGAGGATGATTATGACAGGAAACGCTCTTATCCTCCCATTGCGCCTCCAGATACACAAAATATTTACAGAAAGAACAGACGAGAGCACAAGGACTCGCTGAGAGAGCTTCACTCTCTGTGCTCCTGAGCTCAATCTACCCCGCCCCGCAGGACATGCACTTAAAAGAACAGAAAGACTAAGAAGTGGTGAAATACACAAGCAAAAGTGTCCTACTCCTCCTCCTCCTCCATCTTTATCCAACCTCAGCCACACAGCTCTCTGTCCTGCCAGCTTGCCAGCCGGTCATCCTGCAGGGGAGGGAGCAGTAATCTGGAAACGGAGGATTAGGACGACAGCCTGGCCAGGAGAAACATCCCCCTTTGCTCTCAATCTGGCATGATAGCCATCGCAGTAACGTCAGCGACTAAAGGCAGAAAAGCCGAAGCTAATGGTGTACGAGGTTGACCCCGACAGGACGGTTAATCTAAAAACCAGAGGACAACGCACTTGCAGCAGAAATCTCAAATAAAACTTTGACATTGTCCAGGTCCACGTTATTAAAGCTATTAAAAAGAAACATCTCCATAAAATCTAAAGGATGAAAAGGAGGTTGTTTTACCCCCGAGGGACGAACATAAAGGACAGAGAAAAAAGGGCGACAATCTAACAACGTAACACAATAACGCACAAGTTTGCCGCGGTAAAGTGATTAAATTTGAGATTATTTGCCACTGAAATGTGATAAAGTGGTTTATGATCTGGTGTCATAACAGCAGTGTGCGTCACACCTTTATTATTCCAATCACACCTCTCGTCTCACATAGGTGACCTACTTCCACAGCTTGAATCACTGCACCACACTTCATGCGTCTGACTGACATATGTTCTGCATTAAAAAGGATCATTTTTGACAACTTACATTTTCCTGGCGCTCTCATTTTCTCTTCATGTCACCGTTAGGATTCTTTTTGCACTGCGGTTTCACTGGAAACCCAAGTTTCCAGTGAAACCACACCAAACCCCATTGAGAAAATCAGTGTTTTTAGCTCTTGGGGAACACAGGAGCTGCAGGTCTGCAGGTCTGCGGCTGCTTTGTTTGATTTATTTGTGCCACTAAAGTAAATCTGAATGAAGGATTTCAAACACAGAAGGCTGAAAATAACACATCTGGACTAAATGATGGAGGCAGCAGTGGATCAACGACTCCTGTGTGCTGTGTGATGTAAAATCACCAATTTTCTCTATGGGGTTTGGTGTGGGAGAGCGAGGGGTTTAAAAACCTCCGTTTAAAGAGGAAACTGTCTAACAGTGTGATAAAGCAAGGCAGATTGACAGAAAATTAACGTTCGGCATTGTATGTCGATATTTTTGCACCAAATGGCGGATGACAAAATGTATAATTAGGGGGAAAATACGCACAGATTAATAATAATCAGGAATTCTGGCCCGGTCTGAACATCATAAATGATGGGAAACTGAAGTTGTAAACTGGCCTCTCTCTCTCGCTCTCTTATGGCAGAAAACATAAATTAAAGTGTAAAATCCAGAGGAATGAACATCACCATCGATCAAACTGACTTTAAAGAACGTATAACTCTCCTTCGTCTCTGTGTGAAATCATGATGTGTGTGTGAGCCAACACCGCTCATGGCTGCTACATTCAGATGAAGAATCTGCTTTAGTTATTGCCCATTACATGTATATATAAAAACATCTACATGTCACACAGACACACATCGTGTGTATTTACAGAGGGTGAGGCACAGTTTAATGTATTCCAGTGCATGGAAACCACACACACACACACACTTTGAAGTGTCCCTGTGGGTGCGGGTCGTGCGGCGTCATTAATTGTACGGTCTTATCTGAGTGGCCCAGGCCTGCCATGGGAAGTTGGATGAAGGCGGAGGTGGGGAGGATGTGTGTGTGTGTGTGTGTGTGTGTGTGTGTGTGTGTGTGTGTGTGTGTGTGTGTGTGTGTGTGTGTGTGTGTGTGTGTGTGTGTGTGTGTGTGAGAGAGGGGGGATAAAAGGGGGAGGAGGGTGTCTCAGATCAGCTTTTATCCCCAGGGGGAGACTCCCTGGGTAGTGAGATGTGTCGCAGGAGCTCGACGACACACACTCTCTCTCTCGCCCTTTCTGGCAAAGATCTTTCAAAGACATCTTCTGGCTCCATCGGAACCAGATCAAGGCAAACAGGACCAGGCTTCATGGTCCTGGTTGAAATGAAATGTATCACACACACACGAGATAATGTCAACAAAGAGTAAGCGATGGTTAAAGTTAGATTTCTCGTCATTATACAGCCTTTTTACAACGAGAACCTGACATTTTTGTGTAACTTTGTAACTCACACCAAACCCCATAGAGAAAATCAGTGATTTTGACATCACACCTCTGCAGTTGTTGATCCACTGCTGCGTCGATCAGCAGATTCAAATGTGTCATTCTGTGATTGCAGTGTTGAAAATGCTCTGTTAAGATTTATTTCAGTGACACAAAATGACCAAATAAGGCAGCAGCAGAGCAGCAGACCCTGTGTCCCTGCAAGCTAAAAAAACACGATTTTCTGAATGGACTTTGGTGTGAGGTAGAAAATTCAGTTTCCTGTCAGAAAAGTAGCAGCAAAAGACAAAGAGAGTGTAAAAAGAGGCATATTAGAAGCATACGGACTCCACTGTGTTATTTTTGGCAGCCGACGAAACATTTACGAGCGCGATAACGCGTTATATGTGATCCTGTAAACTTATACTGCTTCACTCGGCGCCATTGATCAATCTGCTGTGGTGGAAATCGAGTCCATGTCCGACTTGCTGCGGGTTGTTTACAAGACGCATCACTGCGAGAACTCGTCTGCTTAGCCCCGCGACTGGCGAGGTGACAGAGACGATTAGTGCTCGTGTGTGTGGAGCCCGTGTGTATACACACACACACACACACACACACACACGCACACACACACACACACACACACACACACACACACTCACACACACGGAGACTGTTTCAAAAAACCCTCAGATCATTTTTGACTGGACCTCGAGGCAAGAGCAAGTATCTGTACTTGATGTCTGGGAAGCAGATCTAATGGTGGGTAGCGCGCTTCACTGATTACAGAGCACTTCCCTTCACTTTTGGCTTAACGTTCATTTGCGGACCAGATGTAAAAAAAACAGACACATGGGCTTTGGCACACATATGTGATGGAAAGAACTAAAAAAGTAGCTGCGCGGTGGGATTTGTTACCTGGCTCCGCCTCTAAGCGACACTGCGAATGCTTTGAAGTGAAGGTGATGAAACTCCGTCACCTCCGCTTCATTCGGTCATTTCTTAAATCAATAGATCCAAGTCTGTCTGCGGTAAAAATCGATTTCCTGACTTATAAATGGCTTTTAAAAAAAAAATAAAAGGTTGAATTTCCACAATGAAATGTGAAAAGTGACTTTCCTCACATGTTCGATCACCTGTAGTCATTTTTATTGACCCACGTGAGCCTGTTTGAAGAATTATCGTCGCTCATATTCACTGTGATTTAGCGTCGTCTTGGCAGGGTTCCTCTGGAATTAGCATCTCAGACAAATCTGTTTGAAATATACCATAAAAAAAAGGTGTTTGAGGAAAAACTGCTGCCTGCTGAAGGTTATGGAGGACGGACTCTTGGTTTCCTTAGTTATTATCACCTTAGAAACACACAGAGCCGCTCTCAGCCTCCGGAGACCTGCCTGTCGTAACCTCCCCCTGTCACTGCTGCAGCAACCCAGGCAACACCATTATCCAGGTCATGTGGGAGAAGGAATTTCATCATCAGTGTAATGTGCTTTGGTCAGGGTGTGTATGCTTGTATGTGTGTGTGTGTGTGTGTGTAAGCTACCAAGAGCTGGAAGTGCATGCAGGTGTTCTTAAGTGATATTTTAAGACTTCCCAGTACTGGCTCGAGGTGAAAACATGCAAATCTACACTCCCTTAGGTCGACAATATCTCAAGATCATATTTGCCACTTTATATCACTGTTAGACATTTGTTTCTGTCTGCAAACGACAAGTTTGTGTCAATGTTCCACCCACTCCCTCTCCTGCACCAAAGTCCATAGAGAAAATCGCGTTGATGACCCACTTCTGTGTCCATCTGCAAGTTCAGTTATGTGACTTTTTGACTTCAGTATCTGAAACCCTTTGTTCGGATTTCACTCCGTTACACAAACTTGCCACACGAGGCAGCAGTGGACCTTGACTGAATCTTTTTTCCCCCATTTAGTCATGTCATCGCTTCTTAATGGGCCATGTGACAATAAACTATCCATAGCAGAGCTTTCAGATGGTTGCATTCAAAGCATATAAACACAGATTTCCTTTTAAATATTTGCTTTATTTAATTTTTAGAAATGTTTTGCAGCAACAAACTGAAAACTCACTCATGGCTAATTGTGAGTTGAGGTCACCCTCCATCACTGCTGTTATTAGAGGTCATTTGTGAATCAGGGTGCGGGGGCTGATGATTGTGTGTGTGTGTGTGTGTATGTGTGGAGTCGTCATTAGTGGTAATGAGCGCCACATCCACACGTAGTAAACACAATCACAATAGAGGAACTTTACCAACTCTCCTCATTTTCCTCCTTTAACTTGCCTTCAATTATGGACTAAATGACTCTGGGATAACGATGTGGCATAATTATGATCAATGCCAGAGATGCAAGGGGAGAAATGAGTCTGCACTCATGAGTATGGATCGCCTACATTTAATACAAGTGTATAATCTTTCAACTTACAAATATGTTTGCCTTTATTGAGTACTTTAGATAAGGGCCTTGCTTTACGACGGCCGCCATCTTGTGCTGCCTGAATGGACAAACCATTGCACTTTGCGTTTTGAAGCCGAAGCTCAATATGCAGACATAGAATGACTAGCTTTCTGGTATGCAAAGGCCACCGTAGTTCACTTGGGAAAAGGAAGAAGTTCTCCATTTGTTGCAGTTTGCAGAATCACCATTAGACGTCACTAATTCTTACACAATGGACCTTTCCACACTTGGGTAGCAGAGCAACATCTGTCTAGGTTGACTTCAGTAGACTTAGCTAGAGTTGCTAAAGAGGTGGCAACATGTTCTGAACACGATCTGTTGGACTAAAAGACAAACAATGGGGCTACGACCCTGAACGAGAGCTCCATTTGGACAATGTTTGAGCTAAAATGCATAAAAGTGATTTCCCCACGTTGTTGTTGTCTTAATGATATTAACAGTTACAGAATACAGGTGCTTGACGTTGTCGCAAATTAGAGCCGTGTTTCAGTCGTTGCCTCCACCGTTACAGTTTCACAAATCTGGAACTTGGAATTTCCGCAGAGAATCACTGAATACATTTAGGGGTTTCCACACACACATACACACACACAGCTAGATTACTTCTATCAAACAAACACAGGAAGTCACCATCTCTCTTATGCCGCCAAACAGGAAAAAGATCCAGAAATAGCAGGGGACAGTCAAAAACACCCAGTCCAACAATCTCCGCTGCTATAGTCTCTCTCGTGTTCGTGATCATAGAGTGAATACAAAAACAGGCGCCGTGTTTCTGTTTCTGTAAGCACACGCACGTCACCTGACAACAGGCCTCTTCCTACGACATCCATGTTTGTATCCAGTCCATGTTTGTGACAGATTCACCTCCAGTCCACAGCGATCCACACGCCCACACCCAAACCTTTACATTTCCCAACAAAATTGCAATTTCACACTTGGACTCCGTGAGGACTTGTCAGCGACAGCTGGCGGCCACGTCGCGCCCCAAAACCCGAGATGTATGAGTTTCATAAACCCTCTGAACTGTGAATCCGGAGCCGAGGGCACGCAGCATATCAGCAACATGGGTGACACGGCCTTTCAGAGAAAGGAGTAAGAGATTAATCTGCGGAGGAATGGACTGCAAAGAAAAGAGTATGGACGAGAAGAGAAAGAATGACACAAATAACACAGACCTAATTATAGTCCGAGCACCAGGCACCTGAAGACTACACTACACTGCTATGGCAACCGTGCACACAAAGGACAATGAGCGCAGACATGGGAAGGGCAAAGTGAGAGGATGAGGGAATGAGATCATCCTTGCGAGTGGAGGAAAAAACAAAGAGCCTCGTGGGTATTTCAGGGTTTATAGAGGAGGGGAATCTTCATCATTAAGCAGGAGCCTTCTCCGAAAGATCCACCATCTTCGAAATAATGAGTCAGCAAACTCAGCTGAAATCAAAAATGCACCGAGGCAAAGTGGTTTCTGAGCGCGCACACACCCGTTTAATGGAAAAAATAAGTGTGTTGATAGGATGAAAACATGGAGAACGGCGGAACGAGAGGAGGGGAAACAGAGCCAGGGAGTCTAACAAGGGAATATCTCCAGTGTGAATGGCTCATATTTGAATTCTGGTTATTTGAAAGGTGGTTGTAGACAGACTTTCCCGACAGGAAAGTGACATTTCCGCTCCTGCACCAAAGTCCATAGAGATAATCACCGTTTTTAATTCATGGGGACACAGACTCTGCAGGTCTACTGCTGCCTCGTTTAATAAAATAATAAAAGTCTATGTCATGAACGTAAATCTGAGCGATGCATTTCAAACACAGAACTCACAGAATAGCACATTTGAATGTACTGAAGGAGGCAGCAGTGGATCAAAAACCCTGGTGTGCTGTGATGGAAAATTGATGATTTTTTCGATGGATTTTGGTATGGGAGTTACAAACTTCACTTTCCTGTTGGAGAAGAATCTAACAGTGAGGAAAAAGCAGCGCACATATGGGAGCATATCGAATCAATATCTCTGTAAGGGACATTTTCCCCGAGATACGTGTGGATATAAAGCTGCACGCAGGGTCGTTTCTCTGGTGTTTGAGAGTGACTCTCTACTGTTTATGACCCTTTCAATTCACGTCCTGCATGAAGGTTATTCACGAAACTGCCTATTAATACGGTCTCATCTGCTTTTGTAAAACCAGCAAACACCACAGATACCTTATCATGAAATCCTCCGTGACTCATCTGTCAGTACCTACTAAAAAACCCACACTCACAGGTTTTGGCAAGTCATAATGTAACAAAAGAGATGTCGCAGCGACGCCACTAAACACGAGGCTGCACGTTTTATTTGCTACAAACATACTGATTGCTGCGGCATCCATTAGTCACAGGGGAGTGAAGCCTCATGTGAATATCCATGATTAAAAGGCTGATTGTATTGGTCATGGTTTAGATTATCTCACTAAAGAAAGGTCATCTCTCAGGGGAAGGTTGGTCTCTGTGCCGCACATCATGGACGGCACATACACGCACTGAAGACAAGCCTGAAGATGCTTTTTAGGTGGAGGCTTTGTGGATGTACTTGACGCCACCGCTGAATAATTTGCGCAGGTTGGGGCAATGCATTTCCCAGCTTATTATTCATATTGTGTAAGAACAGCAGCTTAGTCAGCAGCAGCAGTGGCGACGGGTAGAGTGGGTCTTTAATGACGCACTGCTGATATTTACAGATGGAAATAACCGTCCGGTGGCGGTGATGAATGGTGCCGTGCGCCGGCTCCAAGAATGTTGCACTCCCAGAGAACTGACAGGTAATAAAGTGGAGGTGTGCGTACATGTTTGACCTATTAAAGCAAATTATGAGTCAGTCGTAAAGAGGAAGAGGTAAGAGAGGCGAGGGGGGGGGACTGAGTTACACTCACCGCACTCGTGAATGCTAATATAAGACACATGTCATTTCAAATTCACTTTGCGTCTTGGCCCTAGTGAGCTCTTTGTAACAGTGAAAAGGGCTTGATCCCAATTCAATGAACGCGGTACCACATATGCCAGATCTGTACGTAGCGCTGTAACGCGCAAATAAAGCTTTATTTGAACGGACATACATACATATATACATATATATTATATTTATATTTCATATATCATATTTCAGTATTGGCTCAGAACCTCTCCAGAGCAGGTACTAAAAAATACCAGGTACTATCACTGATGTAAAAGCACAAAAAAGTCCAGTGATAAAAGCATTAACCATCATTCTCGATGGACCAGATCACATTAATTCATGTGTTCAAGCTCAAGTGGGAGGAGCTAAAGCCACAGGTAAAGGCGTCATTGCTATGAATTGAGCTGTAAAACAAAAAGGGCTTGTTGTTGTTGGCATAGATAAACATCCTCTGAAAAACAGATGTTGTAAACCTTAATATGGTGCAACGTTACCAATCTTTTCCACTGTTTGTCAGATTTGACTCATGATTCCCTATAGGCTGTTATGTCCCGGCGACCATTAAAAATGAAGTTATTAGTCCGAAATAGCCGGCTGGGCTGTTACCAAGAAGGCTGCAGAGACACTGAGCACAGACTGTGATTACAGCAAACCTTAGCTGATGCCTTCTAACAGGGTCTCATTCACAAACAAGGTTTCACTGCACAGTGCAGGTATTTGAGCTGCACAATGAGATTCCTACCACACACACAGCAACGTTAATGTTGTGAAAAAGAAAAATCAGAATAATCTGTTCTCAGTGATCACCAGCAGCTGATCCACATTATCAGACAGCAGAGAAAGACGGCTTCCACTCTTTTCCAAAGAGCAGCGCAAGAGAGACAACAGTATGAAAAGGTCAGGAATTCTTTTCTGCAGGACAGACAGAGGGGGGGACGCAGGGGGACATTAATTGGGAGAGCTGCAGTGTCACTGTTGTGCCGCTGTTGAAACAACAGAGTTTCCATGGCACAACTCTTTGCACGGCAGGAGGGAAAGATCAAAAACAGAAAATGAGAAAAAGGATTTCATATCTCATAATGAAGAGGACATTCAGTCCTGAAAACATGACGGGATTCACAGTTTGCCAACAGAAGTGAGGTCAGGCACAAAGAGAACTGGAGTTGCTCCTCAATTCGATGACTCATAATCTGATCAGGAATAACAAAAGTGCCCACAACAACGTCGACGGTAAAAGCCTCGGACAATTCTGATTAGATTGCTGCTGATTGCTGCTTGTCTGGATCCAATTTACAAGGAGAAACCCCAGAGGAGAGCGATGAATTATTTTATCTGGGTCAAGTGACGAACCAAACAGCCATTTACAAAGGAGTACAACTATTTTCATCTCCTAATTTGTATTCTTAATGAAATCCCTTTATTCTGCATAATAAGTCAGCTAATTGCAAAAAGAAATAAAGCCCTGAAGACGTCACACTTTTTTGTGTCCAATACTGAATTCACAAACTCAAAAATGTACCAATACCGAGATCAGTCATTTTAGACCTTTTAATCTATGGAGCTGCTGTGTCATTTCACATTATTTAAAAGGCTTACTTCTTCGACTGTGTAAAAAATATTCTCCTCCCATGGAAAAACAAATAAACAGCCCACAACATGACTCAGCTGTCACCCATTTATATTTTCGGATTGTATCGTATCAGCTCATCCCAATTAGGGGTGGGAATCAAAGGGTACGTAAAGATACGATACACTATACATGGTCCACGATACCAATAATATCGCGATACAACAATTCAGTGACAAACAATATATCACAGTATTTCTGTTTCTGAAACCTGGAAATGATGATGTCTTGTTTTTGTCCACAAACCAAAATGATTGAAATCGTCTTTGTTATTTGGAGCAAATCTATTGTATAGCGATACGCCACGATATCGGTCTAACGGAAGAAAACAAAGCGCCCGTGAAACTCTTAACATAGCTTTCTTCACCATTATCCCGCCGTAAGCTCCCTTTTCTTCGGCCAGGTAACATCCACTCAAGTATCCTCATTTATTTGAGCAGCGCCACCATCAGGATACATCAAGTAGCAACACCTGGCGTGACTCTTTACTGTTAGAGCACCTTAATTTGTTAATTCAAATATCGATATTAGCCCCGGCGTATTGATTATTGCAGGAGGTAGAAAGGTGATATATCACCAAATCAATACATTGACCTACCCCTGAAGCGGACAGTAAATTATCTAAAAAAAAGAAAGAAAAAAAGACAAATTGAAGAGCAGGGAGAGACATGATGTGTCATAGAGCTCCTAAACTGCAGCGTGAGCAGCACAGAAAGTGCCAGACAGAGAAACACCGGTTGTGCCAACAGGCCTAATGGCATTAGATTTTCTTAATAAGAGGAGAGGGCTCGTCCGCCCCAGGCTGAAAAACTGCAGCATGAACACAAACACATTCTACAAAGGCTGGAATCCAGCTCCCACTCTCTCCACACACTCCGGGCCTGCGTGTACTGGGCGGAACCATCAGGAAATGCTGCTTCCTCGAGCTGCGTGTGAGGCGCTAATGACGGCCGAAAAAACAAGCCGAGACTAGATCCAACACTGACAACGTCTAATTCTATGATACAGGTTCTCCAGACTAAATATCGCATTTCATCACCTTCCGCCTTTGATAATGTAAATACAGGCCTCAAAAGGGTAAAGTTTGTTTTAAGCAATGTAAGCAAAGGATCACGAACAAAGCAGACATTTTGTTTGAAGAGCAGCACACACACCGCTCGTTCCAACTGCACTGATTATAGTCTGCAAGCAACCACATTTCACCTCATTCTGGGAGAAAGGAAACCCTAAACAGTAACCCTAGCCAAGAAAACAACAAGAAGCGACCTAGATGAAGCTGTAACCTCATTTAGTACACCGTTTAAATGTCATAAAAGTTGTTATTTTTTAAGTTATTCTAGATATCCCACACATTTGAACTGCAGTTGCTCCTAAACCACAATTGCAGGTCTTGTAGTGGTCACAGGAATGTGTAATTTATCTCCCAGCAAAGTCACACTGTAAATAATATCCACCTGACCAAAAACACATCACTACCACAAGCTAAAGAAGTCATTCCCAGAGATTTGATGGGGGCCAACAAGTAAATGTACCTTTATGTTAATAAAACCAACAAATGTTAAATCATGAGAGATCATCAGAGATATGCTCTAAATTTGGGAAATACTGAGGTATAGTATTAAAATTACACATGTAAATGAAGTGGAAACCCCCTCCAAACTGTGAAAAAAAAACCTTGACTCAAATGATAACGTGTTTCCATAAAACAGGAACTGACTACTTTCCTCAACGTACAAACAAATGTCACATAAAGTTGTTTTCCATTTATACAATTTCCAAAACAATTTCCTGTTAACAAAATGTCGTGTTAAAAACACTTGTTTTTGTACAGTGTACATGTTCACAAAGCGGCAAAAGACGCTTTAAAAATGACGAGCAGTGATTACATGACGCTATATCCTCTAAAAACGGTGTTATGTTGAACATCTAATTCATGGTGTGACTGTAATTGAACGAAATTGACGTGAATTGGTGAGATAAAGAGTGTGAAAGGCAACAAAGAGGGTCAAAAAAAGCTCCCGTTGGCTTCACAGCTTTTTCCCGACCCTCCATAAATGCTGCAGTGCACCGCCGCCATCTTACTTCACTATTCTCTCCCGTGTGATGATGAAATATGAGGCAGAGCGTCATTAACGGTCCCTCGCGGCGTGTTTTTAAGTCGTTTTGACGGCTTTGTTTGTTTTATTTACACACACAAATGTGGCCTTTACCGTTTATCAGCACAAAAGCCGACTCGTCTTGTTGACAAATCACATCCCAAAAAACACGCCCACTCCCTTAAAATCGAGCCCTCGGGATACGAAAAAATATTAAATGACACAACAATAATAATATTGATATAATGACGACATGTCACGACATTTACTGTCAAAATAACTACATTCGCTGACTCATCATCTCATTGAGTCACTTGCCACAGGTTAAAAGAGAGACTTAACCGCCGAGAATACGCTAAAGAATGCAACAAAACGGGCATTTTTAAATCAAACATGTGTCATTTATTAAAGGTGTGCGCTTCGTGTAACGTCGTATACTCGTAAAAGAGCGATAAATACAAATAAATGATCTTAACGACTACGCAATATTGTTCAACACAGCGTGTATTCCCGTTAAGAAAATCCCGAAACGTCCACAAATCAGTGCAAAGTGAGACGGAATTTTCAGTGACACATCCGCTTTACACCTTCAAAATAAAATGACAGCCACCAAAGCACGCAGACATTCTTATAAAAAACGTTATTTACTTGTATACTTAATATGATTTAAATCGCCTGGCTTGAAAGCATCTACTTCTTCCATTTACCAAATGTTCAAATTTACTGACAAATATACTGATAAATTCTATAATTGCTTTGTGGTATTCCATTTAAAAAGCGTATTTCTGCTCGTTGGTTAGCCTGCTTGCTAACTAGCAAGCGTTGACGTTAATGCTAGGTACAAAATGTTGACGAAAATAAATGGGAAAAACAGTGGTGTTTGCTCTATCTACAGCTGATATTGTTTACATCGCATTACACAAAGGTGTTCTTAATCCCTTTAAACGTTATATTTCCATTTTAAATGATATGATATGGTTTCAACGTGTTTTGGGAACATTTTAGATCTCACAATATATCATCTACCAATTCAAGTAGTATTTCGCTCACAAATGTATCAATCAATCATCATGTTCCTGGGAATAGCACTGTTTACGTTGACTGCAAATTAGCAATAATACCAAAAATACAAATGTAAATGAGACATTTGTGGGTTTACGTATCCTATGCTTTTATTTTGCAGGTGCAAACGCTTCGCTTCCGGTCCTGCTACGACGCTATTGACTCCGCAACAACATGGTGGAAAATGCCACAAATTCTCCAACAGAAAAAAGAGGATTATTTCTTACCTCGGCAGCTAAAGTCGAAGCCGCAACAAGCAGCAGCAGTGAAGCCACTCGGTCCCACATCGTCGCTCCGATAAAGACTCTCCTGAAAGCGGCGTTTTTAGCGAGCTGTTCTTCGGCAGTGAAACAATGAGTGTGTACTCTGCGCCGGTGACTCCCGTTGTCTGACGGTGACTGAGGCTGTACAGCTGCTCACAGCGGATCACCTGACCACAGCCGACGAGTGGGATTAACACACACACACACACACACACACTCATGCATGCACGCGCGCACACACACACTTCCAATGTTTTATTCATTTATTTATTTATTTCTGTTAACACAGCAAACACAAACAAACCCTGCAGAGTCATACCATTAAAAACACTTAAATCACATCTTTAATTTATATAACAGTGAGGAAAAAAAAATTTCCCAGACACCATTATTCACAGTTGCACTACTATCATTTAAAAACCTTTAAAGGGAAAGTTTAAAGTTGTTTTTAATCAGCCTTTTCCATTTTGAGATAAAACAAAACGTAAACACAAGGAAAATCAGAGTGTAGCTACTTAATATGTTTATAAATTCAATTTATTTTCAAGTCTATGAAATCTCACCACCATTGCACAGACACTGGAATCTGATGTTTTTTTACCACTCATTCTCTTGCACCAAAGTCCATAGAGAAAATCAGTGATTTTAGCTCACAGGAGCTGCTGGTCCACTGCTGCCTCGTGTGGCAGGTTTGTGTCACTGAGATAAATCTGAACAAAGGATTCCAAATGCCAAACTCGCAAAAATACACATTTGAATTTATTGACGGAGGCAACAACGGTTTAACAACTCCTGTGTGCTGTGATGTCAAATCGCTGATTTTCTTTATGGGCTTTGGTGTGGGAGCGTAAGAGGTTTACAAAACAACACAAACTTCAGTTTTAGGAGGAAAAAAAATGCTGTGTCACAGTGAGATAAAGTTACATTTTATTTGGTGAGCCTTTTGTTAAGTGGTTAAAACCTGTTTTTTTGTTGTGTCCCCGCTGGGAGCGATGTTTTCAGTGTGAGTGAGTGTCCATGTCTCAGGCTGGTTCTTCACAACAGTACCTCAGGCAAAAAAAAAACAAAAACAAACCTGAACTGTCCCTTAAAACACTTTCACATGACTAACACTTCACGATTTTTCCATAGTCCTGTAAAGGTTTCAGTTCCATCTGCAAATGAGTTGTAAAAACTCATTTGCAAATCAGCATTTTAACCTCACTGACACAGGACACTGCTCATCTGCTGCTGCCTCTTTTGCTAAGTTTGTGTCCCTGAGGTTAATTCAAACAAAGCCATTCAAACACAGAATTTTATTAAGTCATTTTCTTGAACTTAATGATAAAGGCAGCAGTGGATCAACATCTCCTGTGTGCTGTGATGTCAAATCGCTGATTTTCTCTATGGAGTTTGGTGTGAGAAGCAAGAGGTCTAAAAAAAAGACATCAAATTCAGTTTTAGGAGGGAAAATGCTGTGTAACGGTGAGATAAAGTTACATTTTATCTGATGAGCCTTTTGTTAAGTGGCTAAAACCTGTTTTTCTGTTGTGTCTCTGCTGGGAGCGATGTTTTCAGTGTGAGTGAGTGTCCATGTCTCAGCAAAAAAAATCTGTCCCCAGTTCAGTTTCAAGTACGGCGACAATAACACAGTCTTTTTTTTTCAAGTCGTCCACATCGTCAGGATCAGGATTAGTAGAATTCTTAACTTCCAATCCCACACATAGGCATAGATCAAGTGAGCATCATCTCCTTGAATGTCCGTCGTAATCCTGAAGTGGTCTTTACCTCCATCACAGCAGCAGGATGAGAAAATTCTGACCCCCAGCTTCTTAAATTATTGTTCAATACCTCATCAACTACTCCAGAATCCCGCTCCACATAATTGCACAGGGCCTCTTAAGGTTTTTCGAAGCATGGTTGTGTGAAATTCACACAAAAAACAGATTGCATGCATTCATCAAAGGGCACACTTGATAAAAATAAGATAATTTAGACTTAAACTGTCATTAAGAGTGTGTTTATGGCTTTTTCTTTCTGTTTCTGCAGCCTTCTCTGACTGGAAACTGATGTTTGTGTCACTCTGTAAACCACTCACTCCCTGCACCAAACCCCATAGAGAAAACGCCTGATTTTTACATCACAGCGCACAGGAGTTGTCGATCCACTGCTGCCTCCATCCGTAAGTTCAAATGTGTTATTTGATTTATTGATTTCAGTGACACAAACTGACCACACGAGGCAGCAGTCGACCAGCAGCTGCTGTATCTCCATGAGCTAAAAACGCTGGTTTTCTCTATGGACTTTGGTGTGGGAGAGTGAGCAGTTTACAAACTTTGTTTCCAGCAGGAAAAGTCGATAAAACGGCTTAAGCAGGTGCAGATTTTATTAGGTGAGCTAAAATCTGTTTTTCCCCTCGTGTCTCTGCTGGTGGACACATTTTCAGTGAGACGGAGGCAGAGGGAGAGAGTTCCAGGATGGCTACCAGGCACTGGAGACATGAACCTAAACCCTAAACTATCACTTTAATGTGTCATAAAACGCCGGAATTGTCTGTAGTTTCACGGGCCTTATGTGCAACAACCCCCTCTAAACCAGTCCACACCAATCTGAGCAGCAGGAATTCACTTGCGGGTGCAGCCGGGGTACGGAGGAGGAGGGGAGCAGTTGGCCGGCTGGGGCTGAGTCGGCGTGTAGGGCGGGGGATGCAGGGAGGGAGGGAACATCTCGTAGTCGTAGGTGTACGGAGGCGGAGGACCTGAGGGAGAGATGATAATAAAGAGGCTTTTATGTCTTTGCTGTAAGTCAAAACCCTCACATGGTGTTCAGAAAGGTGAATGAGGCCCATTTTAAAGCCTCAGGACACCTGCCCCCATTTCACAGGGAGTTCAGTGTGACAGCTACACCCTCTAGTGGTTCAACGGAGGAGCTGCACTCTGCAGGAGGAGGCCTGGGTTTAAAAATAAAGAAAAGAAGGAGCAGCTTTTTGTTGCTAAAACATGGAAAAAAAACAAGGAAAATTGAAAACAGTTTTTTGAGTAACTACCATTTAAAGAGTCATTATTTTCCACTGTGAAGATGAGAAAGTAAAGATACGATACTGTTTTCAGCGTTTTTTAAATTCGTTTCTCTGTTCCCGTGGAAGTGATTGTACGTACAGGATGAACGCGCACGTCTGTGAAACGTGACGAGAGCAGCAGGAAGCGTGAAGGCGAGACACCGAGGGACGACGGACGTTAAATGAATAACGAGAACAGAAAACAAAGTCGTCCCAGAGAATAAACGTGGACGTGAAAATAAATCAAAGTTTGAGAATGATGGAGGCGCTGCTGATGCTGAAACATGTCTCAGGTTTCACCTGAAGCTTCACAATCAGCTCTCAGTCAGGAATCACGGCGCACGGCCAACGCTGGACACCTTACACCTGTTCTTCTCTTTTTACATCCGCCTTGTTCCTTTTATTTCTGACCGCCCGAGGTCAGGAGGTAGAGTTTCACCGTCGCACAACGCGTTTGTGCACGGACTGTAAAACAACAACAACGCTGGAAACCCTTTCTTATAAGTCAGAGTCCATTTAATGTTGGCCTTTAAATAATAAAGGCATTAATCTGTACAAAATTAATATTATTATTATTATAAACAATCTGTTTATTACATGTATGAAACTATGGTACTGAAATACTATCTATAAATATATATAGTTATAAATTAAAGAGGTTAACGTGACATAAAGTTTTTTATAACGCACTTTTCTCAAGTTCACTACAAAGTCGTAAAACAGAGGTGATAAAAAACGAAATAAAGGGAAAAACGCAGGTAATGCATCAAATATATAAAATTAAATAAAAATTTTATTGTGAAAAGCTTGTAAAAAAAATCTTAAAATAAAAAAACGGTGGAAGGTAAATCACTTTATCCATAATATTTGATCATTTAAGCTGAATGCATCAGGAAACGGGTGAATTAATTAAAGGGATAGTTCAGGTTTTTGAATTAGTTTGACTAAAACCTGACTTTTAATAAAAAATAAATCACTAAATACATATTTAAAACACATTAAAAAGAGATCTGAATAGAACTTCCTGCTTATAGCTTTAACCATCTTACATAAGCATGAGAAAATCCTGAACTAAACTTGTTCAATGGGACTCCTCATGTTGCATTTAAATTGCAGCCAAATCCGTAATCTGGATCAGATCTGGATGAAATTTAGTCTGATGGTCAGCGAGTGTCTGGTCCTGCATATAAATGTCATATTTCATTCAAATACGATAAGTTCTGACAGAAACATGACCTACATTCACATAACCGTCACAAAACCGGGACGTTGTCCACAGGAAGACAAACACAACACATGTCCTTGGCAGAGTGTGTGATGGTGTGGACCCACCTGGGTAACCCTGCGTCACAGTGTTCATGTATGACGCACTGAACACGCCGACCCGTGCGCCGCGCCCGTTCTTCATACACATGCACACGCATAGGAACAGGGCGGCCACAGCCCCCATCAGGAACACCACTCCAAACACTATACCGGAGATGGCTGTGCCCCTGGAACACACACACACACACACACCATCAATACAGTAAATAAGCTGTTGCCATGGAAACACACAGCAGCATCTTGTGTGTAGCGCAGTTGTATTGTTTTCATATCATTAGACTTGGAGAAGAAAGAAAAGACAAACAATGGAAGATAATTATGTGGACACACCTACAGGTTTGAAGTTCTCATGCTCCGCCTTCATTTACGTCATCAATATGGCAAATATGAAGTCTGTCTGTGTGTGTGTGTGCAGTGTTTATTTAGACTAATATTCTTAAAGGGAATAACTTAACAGTATGTTTGACAGTGTTTCCCAAACAGGAAACTGAGGTTTGTAAACCGCTCACTCTCCCACACCAAACCCTATAGAGAAAACCAGCGATTTTAACATCACAGCACACAGGAGTTATTGATCCACTGTTTATTTAGTAATGCCTCCATCAGTAAGTTCAATTGTGTTATTTTGTAAAATTTGGCATTTAAAAACCTTTGTTGAAAATAACATAAGTGACACAAACGAACCACATGAGGCAGGAGTAGACCAGCAGCTCCTGTGTGCCCACGAGCTAAAATCACTGATTTTCAAAGTGACACAAACTTCAGTTTCCGGGCAGATTTGTCCGTCTTACAGCAGGAAGAGCCTGAACTACGAACCTTTAACACTGAATAATATCCGTATTGTGGCTAAATTACGAGTGTGTTAACCTACGAGAGGACGTCCCCGACGTAGGCGTAGTAGGAGCAGCAGAAAGGCGGCGACCCATCGCAGCAGTACTCCATGCAGCCTTCACACTGAGCCTCAGAACCACCTGCAACACACACACACACACAGTTAGGGAATTCACATGATTGACATAGCACCTGGAAGAAAGTCATAAATCAGTGAGATAATCCAGAATAAAACATTCTGCACTCGTGTTTTTATAGTGAACGTTTTTGTTTTCAAACCCTCAATGGGAGAAAAAAGCTTGAATGAATGCAATAATGAAAGCTTTCATGAGCTGAACTCAACCACCAGCTTCTGTTTATACCTTCAAAGAGCAGAGGGAGAGGATTTATGATGAGCTCAGAGAGGCAGAGCCAAGCTGCTGTATCACTGTTAACCGTGGTGATCTCACACAGGAAGACCTCGGGGTTTGTTCTAATGTCTGTTTTACTGTATTTAAAAAGGGATAGTTCAGAGAAAACACAGGGAAAAACAGAGTTATCTAAAGGCTCGTCTAATAATCTAATGTAGGACAGACTGGAAACTACAGATGGTGTCACTTTGAGCCACAGCTCACTTTCTAAACCAAACTCCATTGAGAAAATCAGCGATTTTGGGATTTTAGACCTTCACGTAAATCTGAACGAAGGATTTCAAACACAGAATTCCCAAAACAACACACTGGAAGTTACTGTTGGAGGCAGCAGAGGTTTGAAAAACCTAAAATCACTTGTTTTCTCTATGGGGTTTGGTGCGGGAGAGTGTGCGGTTTACAAATGTCATTGTTAAAGTCAGAAAAGAGTGATTTAAGTCTCTCATTTCCTCCAACTCTGGTCATAAAGACGCCTTCTGCTCATAATGGTAACAAGCCGCCGTTGCCATGTGACCGCGGCCCAGTATCTCACTGTATGACGAATGACGGTGGAGCAGCTGGCTCTGCGTCAGTGACACAGCACACAGATTATCACCTTTTAAAAACATGATATGCTCATAACATTATGCAGATTAAGCCTTAATGTTTTTATGATTTTGACATTTGACCTGAAACTGTTGCTGCTTGTATTTCCTGCAAAAATCCCTAGTTCTGGCGTCAGAAATGTTAAAATCTGCTGCTGGTTGTTCTCACGCAGAAGGAAAAACTGAAAATATGTTTGGTTTTAAATGATTATATTATAAAAAAAGAAAAAAAGCATTTTCTGACAGGTTTAAAACATTTAATAAATTTTAAGGGTAGAAAAAAGTGACGATGCAGCTAAAAAGTCACTAAATTTGATCTGCTATACATATTTTTTTCCAGATTAATATTCACTGTGTTAAATATGAGAATCTAAAGACATAAATATGGGACGAAATCAAAGAAAAATAGAGCCATTAGAGCCTGCGTTTGCTTCAGACTGATACATTTTAATTATTCAGCATTTATTGAAATCAGAGATGGACGCAGATGAGCGTGAGCAGTGATTCAGCGGCAGAATTATTCCTTCCTGAGTGGGAAGTGATTAGACCGGGCCACGGCGTTGAGTGGCCACATTAACATATTCTAACATTTAGCACCTGTGCACCAGCGTGGATCCTGATCCGGCACGATCACTTTACACCCAGCAGCAGGCCTTATTCTTGACGTGTGTGTGTGTGTATGTGTGTGAGCGTGTGTGTGTTCAGGTTAAAGTTCTGTGTTTTCTCCTCGTGGCTCCGTACGCCTCCAGGCACACGTTGTTTTTGAGTGGGAGTGATTGCTGAGAGAAAGCACATACACACGTGTGTGTACGTGCACCAAGCTTGTTTTCTTTGTCAGTGTGTGTGTGTGTGTGCTCCTTTATTTAAAGTGTGCCTGTTTGCAAAAAAGACCTCAACAAACACAACCCACCAAAAGTTGTGGCAGCAGGTTGAGACAAGTAGAGGCACAGCTGTGTGTGTGTGTGTGTACAGTGATTTTAAATGCAGAAGGGGAGGGAAACCACATTAAAGGGACAGTTCAGGGTTTTTCACATTGTCAGCATCATTTGAGCCAAGACACTGGAACTCAGGACGTTTGCTCTCACTGAGAACATGGCTGCCACCAAGGAAAACTAATGTGGAAACCACTCATTTTCCCCCGCACCAAAGTCCATTGAGAAAATCTGTGATTTTAGCGTGCACACGCACAGACGCTGCAGGTCCGCTGCTGCCTCGTGTGGTCAGTTTGTGTCACTGAGGTCAATCTAAACAAATGGTTTCAAACAACAAAGTCACAGTGTAGCACATTTCAAGTTGCAGATGGAAGCAGCAAGTGGATCAAAATCTGCTGTGTGCTGTGATGTTAAATCGCTGGTTTTCTCTATGGGGTTTGGTGTGGGAGAGTGAGTGGTTTTACAAACTCCACTTTGCTGTTTTAGAGAGAAATAAAGACGTGAACATAAGTTACAGACGTAAGAAGGTGTCACTTGTGGTTGTTTTTCCTTGTGCTCCACACGACAAAAAAAAGTCCTTAAATATCACAGTCATGTTTTGCCTGATGTGTCCTTAATGAAGGAGGGTGTGAGTAATGGAACACTACACACACACACACACACACACACACACACACACACACACACACATATATGTTTAAAAAGTTATGGGATTCCCATGTGAATGACTTGAGGGAGGTCCCAGCAGCAGGAGACTCAGTCTGGGTGGTCCCTCATCAGCTCCTGGCTCCTGTCTCTCCACACACACGCTGCAGTGAGACAATGTCCTTCACCCCCACCCCCTTTCTCACACACACACACACACACACACACACACACACACACACACTCTGCACCCCCCTCCTCCACCACAGACTCGCCTCAGATCAAAAGTTTCCAGCTGTTTTCTCACATCTTACGTTCTCGGTCTGTGCGTCACGGCTGTGCGTAAAAGTGGAAGAAGTGCATCCAAAAAGCGGTGCTTTCCTGCGCATTCACTCACTCACTCATTCATTCATCCCTGACGCTGCAGGACACGCGTCATTACTTCATCATTATTAACTCTTGTTATTTTTTATTATTATTTAATTCGGGATCACCACGTGGGTGCGCGCGGGATGTTGGGTAATGTGAAGAAAAGCGAGAAAAAACAAAAACTCACCGGTGAATAAACAAAGCAGGAGCGAGTTTCCCAGCCAGCTCCCCGCCTGCGTCCTCCTCCAACTCCTGCTCCTCCTGCACAGGGTTTCCATGAGCGTCTCAGGAGTAAAGAGCAGCAGGAGGAGACGTCACCTGTTCGATTCTTCCAGATACATGGTTATTATGGGGTGTCTCCTCACAAACAGGCCACTGGAGTTTTTTCTCCTCCACGTGTGAACCTCTCTGCTCTGCTCTCTCACCTTCGACTGACTGACTGACTGCTGTGACTCCTCTCAGCTCCTCCCCCATCTCCTCCTCTCCTCCCCCATTTACACTGCACAGAGGGAGAGAGAGAGAGGAGGTATGAAGTCAGCCTAAAAAAGAGAGGTTCCAAACCCGCAGCTTGCGTGCCACATGCGGAACCTCACATGGATCTCATATGGCCCGCCAATAAAATGTTGTGTTTTTGATTAATTTTGCATCATAAATGTGTTGTTTTTTTAATTATTGTTTATTATTTATCGTTAAACATCAAAACAAACACCTTTATTTTGAAGTTATGTTTTTAAGGACTTTTATTGTGAAAATCTGCAATAAATAAGCAAAAAAGGGTGGTGAATATGTCAGTTAACCTCGAGTTGAATGAATGTGTGATGTAGTGGAAATTACTGTGCATTCATGTGTGCACCTTTTTCATCATTTTTTTATTTTTTAATTTATTTTTTTATTAATTATGTTTTATTTTTACAGTTGACAGGTTTGTTTTAAGCTGATTGTAAAAAAGAAACGAACCAAATGTACACGTTTCTTTGATGTGAATGGGAAAACCACTTAAAAAATAAACACGATATATCACTTGAAGGCTTATAAATGGATGGATTCTTCAGGATTCATATTTGTTCAGCACATTTCAACAGTTCATTTGTCAAAAACCTTTGTCCCTACATTTATTTTTAAATTGCTGCATATAAAACACAAATATTCATGCAGTAGAACCCAGTATTTTTCGTTGAATGATGCTTTGAATACGTTGTAAATAAAAACATAATAAAAATGTCTTATTTACTGCGACTATTTTACAAAATTAAGCCGTAAATCTTTATCCCCGGCTCTAATTTATAATCTCGTTCTCTAGTGTTTGAGCTAAAATGTCAACATGAACCCCCTCCTCCTCCACACACACACACACACACACACACACGTGCTGGAAACACTTTGCCTTTAAAAACACCACCACTTTGTGCTCGACTATAAAAGTGATCATTAAAGTGCAAAAATATACTTCAGTGTTCACATGAACGCTCACTTATTCTCTTACATAATAAAAAACCACCACATTCTTCTAATATATGCTGAAATAAGACAAACTCTGTGAACTCGTGCTGCAGATCTGTCTGAAAGTCTGAAAACAGATCAAGTTTGACACAAGTCAAACAAACGTGAGCAGGGCGGCAGAGGAGCGACAATCATTATTTAGCTCTCTCAGAAAAAATGCCACCCACAGCGACAGCAGCAGCAGCAGCAGCAGCAGCAACAGCAGCAGCAGCAGCAGCAGCAGCAGTGGCCGTGATTCATGATGCTTTCCAGATGTTTTTAGAGCCGTGACGCCGAGACATGAACAAACAAGCAGGTAAAGGAAAAAGAAGCTTTTTAGAATGTTGATGTTTTAATAAAGTCAGAGTTTTTCTTCACAAAGTAAAGTTGATGAAGTTTTACCTCCTCTCTCTCTCTCTCTCTCTCTCTTTCTCTCTCTCTCTCTCTCTCTGTCTGTCGGGTCGACAGATCCTACTATCATGCACATTATGGAGGAGGAGGCCAATTTTCTTCTTAACCATGTATAATTACAGGATAATGATTTCCTTTGTTGCTGCATGGGAGCCAACAAGGCAGGCGATGGTCCACCCCCCGCCCCCCCGGGCCCCCGGGCCCCCGACAGTTCAGAACAGCAGTGGGACTGTGGTTCTTTCTGGGACCGGTTGGGGGTCCAGAGAGTTTGGGGGGGAGGTCGAGTTGGGACACATGAGCCGGATGAGATTCATGTCCTCACCAGCAGGTGGCAGTGGAAACAAACCTCTGTGACATTTTCATCGACTTCACCCTCAAAGATAATCTGAGAAGGAAACGATTTAATTCACTTTTTAATTTACACAGATTAGCGTTTATCGCTGCTATGTTCCCACGCCTGCACACAGGAAGTGATTTGTTTTAGGTCAAGACAGACGACTGTAAACGCGTTTGAACGACAGCACCACCAAATGTTTTTCACACGGGATAAACGCCTCTTGACTCTGCCCGCCCCTGCTCTGCTGCTGCATACGCACAAACGCTCCCTCAGTCCGTTTCACGACATAAACGTTATCTCACAGTGTTTTCTGTTGAGAGTTACGTACTGCAGCTTTGAAACACAGCTGAATAAAATCATTTAAAGGATTATTCCGGCTTAAAACTCAACAAATAAACAAATATGTAAAAACTATTTTAGTACTTTATTCATGTTTTAAATTGTGTGTAGCAAAAGGGCTTTACAAAGTGGATGAAACATGCCCATCTAGTGGACAAAACCTGAATTACAAAACAAATTCAATGTTCAAAGCGTAAACTACAGTATATCTTTGAAGAAACTACAATTAACGATTATCTCCATCAATTAATCCAAGGATTGTTTGGTCAGAAAATGTTGAAAAATGTCCTGGAAAAAATGGAAATATTCACATTGAAGAAGCAAAAAAAATTGTTTCTTTTGAAAAACAAACAAACAAAAAAAAACAGATTAAACAGGACATTTTTGAGACAAACCACTCAGGACACGACGGCTGCACAAGTCAATGTGATACTTTTATTCATGAACCTAGGACCATATATATATATACATATATATATATATATATATATATATATGTATGTATATATATATATATATACATATATATATATATATATATATATATACATATGTAACACTGTATAAATACTCTATATATTCTACTTCCTTCTGTGATCTCAATAACAAATAAAAAATAATATTAAAAAAAAAGCCACATGATTACATTGAACAGGCTGTACAAAAATAAATAACGTTTGGAATATTCTGTACAAAAAGAGAAGAGAAATGAATAAGAAACAAAAAAGGGCCTTCGCAGAAGGCAGGAGAGACTTACTTATGAAGTAGTAGCAGGAGACAAGTCCCTCTCTAGGTCTCCACACACACACACACACACACTCTTCTTTGGTCTTTGAAAACGCTCCCTCATTGAAGGCGGTGTAAACGAGGGCAAGATATGGCTGAACGACAAAGTACTGAGGCATTTAGAGACGTCTAGGTGTTTAAAAATGTGCCACTGGCATAAAAACAAAGCTGAAGTGCTACAGGTTTGTGATAAATACAAAATAATAATAATAATAATTATAATAACAAAAAATAATAATAAAACTGGCAAGATTTGAACATAAACACTATGAGCTAAACTTATTTTCCATACCTGATGGGGTGAGCAAGTAGAATATGAGCTATTCTCTTTCATTAGTTTTCTTTTATATAATCTGCAATAACCCCCCCCCCCCACCATATACACACACACACACACCCCAAAACTTTAAAGGGACAGTTCACGCTTCTTGAAATGTGGCCGTATGAGGAGCGGACGCCATATTAGCAGAGGAAAAACTGATTTTAGTCACTTTTTAGGGCTGAAAACTGCAGTTTGTAAACTTCTCATTCTCTCTCACCAAACTCCATAGAGAAAATCATCGTTCATCGGATCAACAGCTCCTGTGTGCTGTGATGTTAAATCACTGAGGGGTTTACAAACTTACAAAGAAAACACCAGCAAACATATTCTTAAGATGTCATAGACGCATGCAGGTGTCAGCGTTTAGTTAAGTGGCTAAAACCTGTTCTTCCTCATGTCCTTGTGCATATGACCACACTTCAAAAATAAAACCCCCTGAACTATCACTTGA
The DNA here is from genome assembly GCF_958295425.1 of Solea solea. Lineage (NCBI taxonomy): Eukaryota > Metazoa > Chordata > Actinopteri > Pleuronectiformes > Soleidae > Solea > Solea solea. The sequence goes on along the minus strand of NC_081135.1, from coordinate 2,494,685 downwards.
AGTATCTGTCCAGCCCAGCTTGGACAAACACCATTTAAAAATCTGACATCCACACACTTGTACTCACTCACACACACACACTGAAGCATGACGTTGGCACGGTAAGCAGCATGCTCTCTTTAGGACTTTAGGGACGCGCCGTGCTGAGGACAGACAGGAGGAGCAGCACAGCTGTGGTCGGTCGGTGGTTCAGTGTCCGTGTGGTTCCTCACACGCTCAGTTTAACGCTCGCCGTCCTCTGGGACTGTCCCGGGAACCTGCAGCACTCTTGCTCTGGGTGTAAACATTCATCAGAGGCAGTGAAGATCAGAGTCGGTGTCTGATTACTCTCTCAAAGCTGGCTGGATGAGCGGGAGGTTAGACATTGCGACGCGGTCCCTTAACACACTCCCTGATTGCACAGTTCCAGCAGGGGTCGCGGCCGGTCTTTGGGGTCACAGCTGTCGTGGGTGAGCGTGCGTCCGTCGTGGCCGATGCAGCGCAGCTGGCGTTTACGGAAGCCTCGTCCGCAGGTCTTAGAGCAGATGGACCACTCTCCGAGGAGCCAGGAGGGGCAGGACTGGGAGGAGCAGGACCGCGAGGCCAGCGGACGCAGCTCCTCTGGACAGTCTCTGGAGGGACGGCCCATGGCGTCCATGCACACCACCTCCCTCTGCTGCACGCCTCCGCCACACGTCTGGGAACAAGGACCCCACTCCCTCAGGGTCCACTCGGCTCCGCCCACCTCTCGGATGGCATTGATGGACTGGCGGCGTCCGCTGTTACTGGAGGAGGAAGCGGCGTTGTTGGGTCTCGGGGTGAAGTAGCTGTACTTGACCCGGGGCCTCGGGGCTTCTCCGACAGACAGCACCTGGATGGTGACGGCCTCGGGGAGCGGCGCGAAACTCCGGATCCTCTCCAGCGCGGCAGCAGAGCCGCTGTAGCGCAACAGCGCCCCGCGCAGGGTGATGTCCGTCTCCATGGTCATGAGTTTGTAGTTACCGTTCAGCAGGTAGCTTCCGTCCTGGCGACGCACCGCCAGGTAGCTGTTGTCGTGACGACCGTTACCTGGGGCACGCTGCTTAACGTCCAGGTGGGTGGCACCAGCAGGGATAGTGACAACATCCTGGTACCCAGGCCTGAAACAGAGACCTCTAGTGGTCAGACTTATACATAAAAACATCTTTTGACATTCAAATGTATGGGATTATGGATGGGCATCGATAACCAGAAGTAAAATGGTACAAAAATGTACAGTCTTTCCCAACAGTGACCTCTGGTGGTGAAGTAAAGAAGCACACTCTTCTGTCAGCATCAGTAAAAACCTTAATTACGCCCATCCACAAGCACAGGGTCGAGTTTCAGAGTTGGATGTTTACCTGGCGCGGTCCAGAGAGCCGGACACCTTCTTGCAGGTGGAGCCGTCGCCGCCGCACACCCCGCACTTATCGAAGCGTTGCGAGGAGCCGATAACGCGGTCGCAGCCGGCCTTCACACACTGACCCTGCACGCAGACGGAGGTGGAGTCCGGGCTGCAGGGCGTGCCGTCAGCCACCTGAGGGCAGCAGAGACACACACACACAGAGTTGAGAATCACATCTGCTGTGAAACTGTTACATAACAGTCAAATGTCCCTCAGGGCTGAAAGGAACTACACTCGCTGATCCTTCGTCGTGCAGGTTTGCACAAGTACAGAGACTTTTATGAGGTTTTAAAACTAAGACTCTAACACACACACACACACACAGTTTATCGATAAGCTCTTACCTTAGATTTGAGGACAAAGAAGTATCCGGTTCCTTTGGCCCTGCACACCAGCTTGCATCGGTCCTTGGGTGACACTCCGGCGTACTTGGGCACCCACTCGACTCCCTCTCCGGAACCCAGCGACACTTGGGCTGACATGTCGTTGTGAGCCAGACACTGCTCTTCACGGAAGGAGAGGCCTTCGGGAAAAATGGGACAGAAGTCACAGTTAGCGCCTGAACTGGAAGCTACTCGTACTTTCTACCACCATCGGACCTTGAGGGTCTGCTACAGATGATGCAGACCCTCAGTTTGGTACAAATGGAACCACAGAAAGTCCAAACTTTCATCGCAGGTCAAAAACAAGTCTCTCACCGTTGTTATCGGGGCACAACTCCGTGTTGCAGGAGCGGTACTGGATCCTCTTGCCCTCGCAGTACTTGCCCCCGTTCTTGGGCAAAGGGTTGTCGCAGGTGCGGAAGGAATACTGCACTCCCCCTCCACAGGTCCGGGAGCAGTCGCCCCACGGTCCCCACATCCCCCAACCACCGTTCACAGGAGTCTGAAAGCAGCAGAGACAACAACATGAGTGCGAGATGAACGGGGAGCTGAAGACCGGCGGGTGCCAGCGTCAGGGCGATGGATGGATGGATGGACACTTTACCTGGTGTTTGGCAGCTTGGCTCTTGGTCAGACACTGTCCAGCCAGGCAGTAGCTGTCATGTCCACACGGCGTCCCGTCAGCCCAGGGGAAGTTCTTGGTCTGACACACCAGCAGACCGTTGGACGTGGTGACGGTGCACCACAGGGCCGCACACGTGGTGCTCAGGTCGGGGCAATGCTGCGAGTCGTCGCCAAAGGTGAGTCGGCACTGGTGGTCGGCGTCGTAGACCGTGCCGGGCAGCGGCTGGGGCAGCGGCTGAGGCTTCACGGGCTTGTCCAGGAGACACTGGCCGTGGCCGTTGTCCAGGAAGGTGGTGACCATGAGGGCGGAGCACGGGGACCACGGCTGCTGCTGGTCCAGGTTGGACAGCGTGGAGGCCATCATGTGGGAGCCCCAGTGCGGTCCGTTGACCCCTGAGCAGAGCTGGGCGTCGTCGTGGGGCATGTTGAAGACGTGGCCTGGAGGACACAGATGATGCAACTGTTTATTCATCTGAATTAAAGGCAGAATTCTTTGTAAACCTCTCACTTTCTTACACAAAACCCCACAGAGAAAATCCTAAATTTGACATCACAGCAACAGAGTTGTTGATCCACTAAGTTCAAATGTGTTGTTTTGTGACATATCAGGGTTTAGAATTCTTTGTTGTTAAAAACGTCAGTTTTCTCTATGGACGTTGGTGTGGGAGAGCGAGCGGTTCAGAAGTTTCCACTCAGCTCAGAGTTGGCGTGATTTTCATGTGTTTATTTACCCAGTTCATGTGCGACGGTAAACGCAGCTTGAAGTCCGTCGTCTTCCACGATGGAGCAGCTTTTGTCCGGGTCGCACACCGTGCCAACGTCCGCCATCCCCAGAGTGTCACACGAATGAGCGCCGCACAGGTCCTGGTAACAGCAGAGAGAGAGAGAGAGGAGATTAACGTCTGAACTTTCAACATACATTCATTTATTTTTGTCACTTCCTCATCCACAACACAAACGTACTGTTCTGGTGAAGAGCACGGCGGTGTCGTAGTGCTCCGGGTGTCGGTCGCTCGCCGGGTTGTGCTGCCGCTGCCACTGGCAGAAGTTGCGCAGGGTGACGGCGGCGTTGGACGACACCTGAGGGCCGCGCTCCTCCTCGTACACGACCAGCAGCTTCACCACCGCCAGGCTGATGGAGTTGTGGATGCTGGGGTGGCGGTAGAGGCGCGACGCCACCGCCATGATGGTCAGCAGGTAGGGTTTGAGGCCCGCGCCGTGGAACTCTGCCATGGACTGGTCGGCCACCAGCATGATCTCCAGGTAGCGCGGCGTGGACACGAAGCGCCGGGTTCTGTGGTGAGCTGAGGACACAGAGACGGAGACAGAGCAGGTCAATGCAGGTCCTGATTTCACAATGTCCATGTGCACAAAAATAAAAACAATAAAAAGGACAGATTTGGACGAAATTATTACATTTTGGTGGTGAACTGGATATAGAGTCAGGATTATTTAACCCTCGTGCAACCTTAGGGTCCTATTATAGTATACATTTGGGATCATTTTAGTTGTATTAATGCATGTGGCATGAAATGAGCCAGTGACTTTCATTTATTTTCCTACTCTTTTACCTTATAAACATAAAAACTACATCTTGAAACCCATTCAAAACCCTTAAAGGTTGATATGTGTCAGCTGTGGACTGTAGAGATTGAATTGAACTTCAGGGATTAATCAAGTTTTCTGTTTGGATTAAGTTTCCGTCTTTATGCAACTTAATATTTTATTTGATTTATTGGATGTTTTTAGTCTCTTTTAAATCAAAAAGAATCAGCATTTTTATTTTATTTTATTTTTCATTTTTTATTATTTTATTTATAATAATTATTGTTATTATTATTATTATAATAATAATTATTATTATTATTGTTGTGTTGTATAGAGGCCGTAGATGCTCCTGTGAGAGTCTGATTATCATGACTCAGCATCACACCACTGTCAGCTCCTCCTCCACAGACTCCACATTCCTAAAATGACCTTCTCTCTCTCTCTCTCTCTCTCTCTCTCTCTCTGATGAGGAAAAAAAGAAGAAAAAAGAAAAAGAGGAGAAAATCCTTTCAGGAGGAAAAATGTCAGCCGGTGCTGGTGGTACCAGCCGCTCTACTGCCTCCCCTCCCCTCCCCTTCCTCCATCACTCCTCCCCTCCTTTCCTCCTCTTCTTCCTAGTGGAAGCCTACCTCCTCCCCTCCCTCCCTCCCTCCCTCCTCCCTTCCATTCCTCCTCTCCACCGCTGTCAAAAAGGTAGTTGAGTCCATTTACGCCTGAACAGCTCCAGCTGACAGCAGTTTTCTCTGCAGACTGACTTCAGTTAATCTGTTTGTTTTTAAACAAGATAAAACTGGAAGAAAAGAAAAAAAGGGTTTCCCAATAAGAGGGCTGCGGCCCACTGGTGGGTCTTGGAGGAGTTACACACAGGCCATAAGAAACTCAGTCAAAAATACATGTAAATCAGAGGAATTTAGATGAAAAAAACACTACTTTTTACTTTAAAATGTTGCAAAATAGTTTTAAAGTGTAAAATAAAGTCATTCTAATTTGTTTAAACAACATTTTATGACATTATTGTTCACATTTTAACACAATTATTGCACTATTTTTTGGTCAGAACAACTTTGTCCCATAATGAATTAGATCAGATTTCTGTTGATATGATGGTTAATCATTAATAAATGTGGAAACATTTTACATTTTCTGGGTTTTCTCTCGTTTTGAAAGTTTTACTGACTTTTCAGGATCCTTAACTCACTCAATCTTGTAAATCTTTGGTCTAAAGACGAAATAAAATCACTCTCTTTGTCAGGTTTAAGCCTGCAGGTGATTTTTTTGTTGCTTTATCTCGATAATAATGCGCATAATAACACATCTGCAGCCTCACCTGTCTGCTCTGCGTTTGCATGCGTGCGCGTCGCTTCTTTCTCCAGATTCTTTGGCACCCTCGCCTCGTCCTCGTTGACCCCGCACTTGGAGCTCCCCTCCTCAGCCAAAGCTGGCCGACCTCTCCGGCGGATCATGTGCACCACCTCCTCCTCCTCCTGCTCCTCCTGCTGCTGCTGCTCCTCCTGCTCAGTGGAGTTGAGGGGCTGGATGAAATACTCTTCACCCTGAAAGTAGAATCCGCCTCTGAGCCCGTGGCACAGGTTGAGCGCAGCGGCGGAGTTCTCCTCTCCATTCACCGTGCCGGAGAAGAAGCAGCCCGGCTCTGCTCCGCTCTTGGGTTCCTGGGTCGGCTCGGGAGTCCCCACAATGTGGAAGACAAACCCCGGCGCGAGGAAGGTATGGTCTGGTTCTAGCTGCAAGATCAGCTGAGTGCCAAATACGTCCAACCGGTACAGCCTCGTCTCCGCCACCTTCTCCTTCTCCTCCGCGGAGAGACTCCGCCATTCTTCGGCGTCGCTCTGCGCCCGGGCCGCTGGGTCCAGTCTGACCGGCACCACGGTGCTCTCCTCCCACGCGCTGTGCGCCGCGCCGACGCACAGAATCAAACCAATGGACACGCGTAAAAACCACATGATTTAACCGTGAAATCCCACAAGTGGAAAGAAAGTGTGACACTGAAGTTTCTACGAGGAAACAAAGTAAATCCTTTTTTTTTTTTTTTTTTTTTTAAAGTCTACAAATCACCAAACTGTCTTTGAACTTCCATAAAAGTGTCCAAACGCATAAAAAAACGATCTAACGAAGGATCAAATCCAGTGCAAAACTCAGTTTAAAGTTACGTGCAGGTCTGACTTGTTGCAAAAAAAATCTTTAAATGAAAACAGACAGAAGCTGGAGCTCAGCAGTAAATTCCAAAAGAACTGGTTTCTTCAGCAGATGTTTCAGTTTTTCTCTCGAGTTCTCTGTCAGAGTTCGGGGCAGGCGTTCGGTTGCTTTACTGGCCCGTTTAGTCTGTTACTCTGCTCTCAGACCGGAGCCGGTCCCTCCTTTATATCCCCCTGCCCCGGTACCACCCCCTTCCCTCGGGGCCCTTTGATGTAAAAGGGGCCAAATCCCGTGCGCAATGAAAACGCACCAGCGACCTGGAGCGGTGCCATAATAATCAATCACGATGAGTGTGCGGAGATGTGTTCATGTGAGATTGTCTGGCACATGCATGACGCACTTTAATTAAAACTCATGTGATCACCGATATCGATCAGATATTTGTTATTATTACGAAACTTTGTGACTGACTCAGCGACTTTCAGCTTCATCCAGCGCAGATATGAGGCAGCAGCGGTGTCTGTCTGTGTTGTAGTGGTCGGGGATGGTAACGCACCTCCTCCACCACCTCTGTGCCAAGCCGGCTGTGGTGCTCCGTGGCCGGGCTCCGCAGCTCTGCTTCCCCCGGGGAGAGGGAGCAGAGCGGGGCCGCTGAGGTCTTAAGGTGGAGCGAGTCCTCCGTCTGCGGTCAAACGCCTTGTCTCCCCGCGTCCTCCTCACCCTCCCGCCCGGACTCTTCCTTCTGTGCAACAGGCAGGAATTGTTTCAGCTGTAGTTTCGTTTAAACAAGTGTCACAGCGCAGAAAATGTCTAATTTAATTTAATACAAATGTCACTGTCAAAAACAAAGTTAAAAAGATAAGAAATGACAAACAAAAACAAAAACAATAAGAATATAATGCACGAATATGACAATTACAAGAGCAATAATGATAATTGTTGCATAATTAGTTGCGACATAAGTGTAATTTCTAATCCATGACATAAAAAAATTAAGGTTTTATTACTTACTGGCATCGACTCCCTGCTCCTGACTCATCACTGCTGAGTCAGATTCTTGGAAGTCCACCTTAAGAACAAAAAGTCCCAAAGGAGCTCAGTAGCAATACCATATTCCTCCACAAGGTGGCAGGCGCGTGCTGTGGAAATTTCCAAAGGATAACTGGAACACTGCACACTTTAGCCGACAGGTGGCGCCTTTGTATCATATTTGGATCGCAGGTTCTCTGCACGGCAGGAGCCACTCACCACAAGGGGGCAGCCTTGTTTTAGGAATGAACTGTGTAGAGAGTGATCGATCATCATTGATCAATAAGGTATTTTATCAACTTTTAATGAATTAATCCTTTAATTATGTTGACATTTTACAGCCAAAATAGTCATATAATAAAATATAATATTATTTTAAAGTCCATTAATCCAAACTATATGAAAGTTATTTGCTATTTTCTCTTAGATTTTATCATATGCTCATAATTGAACCTAAAATGCATGTTTTCTTTGTCATTATCAGTTTAATATTATCTCACTGTTAAATAAACTTCTCAAACAGGAAAGTAAAGTTTCAGTTACTTTGTAAACCGTTTCCTCTCCCACACCAAACCCCATTGAGAAAATCAATGATTTTAACACCACAGCACACAGGGGTTTCTGATCCACGGCTGCCTCCATCAGTAAATTACAACGTGTTATTTTGTACAATTCTGGGTTTGAAATCCTTCATTCAGATTCATCGCAGTGACACAAAGTGACCACACGAGGCAGGAGCAGACCAGCAGCGCTGTGTCCTCATGAGCTATGAGTTTGGTGTGGGCGAGTGAGTGGTTTACAAACTTCATTTTCCAGTTAGAAAAGTGTGTCTAACAGTGAGATAACGTGGAGAACATCTTCTTTAGATGATGGAGAATTAAGCAGGTGCAGATTAGGATTCCTTCCACGTTAGAACGTGCTGCTATAACAAAAATATTAATGTGTGTGCATGCCATGGCAACATAAAAGACAGAGTGAGACACAGATATTTAAATATATATATTTTATGTACATATATTCATGTGGATGACTAGAAAAGAAAACACTATATTCATACAAAGGAATGATTCAACACAGTCACAGAAGTCCCAAAAAGTTAAATAAGTCATTTGATACAAAAATTAGTATAATAAATAAAAGTCCTCTCATTGTTGCTCTTTTTTAATTCACACATACCAGTTGTACAAACAATAAATTACAAGTTCAGTGCTGTGTTTCTGTTTCACTGGAAAAAGTCAAAGTAAGTTGTGTGAATGTGTCAAAAAAAAACTAAAGTTTTGTATTTGTGTGTGTGTGTATATGAAAAATCTACTCATGTAAAAAAATGTCTATATTGTGTAAATAAATGTGAATGTGTGTGTGTGTGAGTGAGTGAGTGGTATCTTGACCCGGTTTCTGTCCCACTGCTCTGGTGCCAGATGGGTGAGGTTTGCCACACAGGAAAAGACGACAAGCACCAGACGACGTAACACAATTAGAGGAAAGTATATATTTGTTTTAAAGGTCTATTAGGTACAGAATCGACTTGAGGTCATGATTCTGGGGCTTTGGTAACACCCTGATCAGAGAAAGATGACAAAATGTAAGTGTTTAAATACATTTGCATTTTAGAATCGGCAATAAAAATTCTCCTATTATCAAAATTCATCAAAACATACAATAAATTCTTTGTTCTTTTAGAGAAAACAATCTAAATGAAATAGGATATCTCATTCTGTTAGACCCATTTTAAAGATACAGGTATATGTTGTGTTTATTTGTAAACACAACAATATACATCAGGATATTTCTAATGTCAATGTAATCTGTTAACCCCAATGTTGTGCTACATACTGGCTAATGTACAAATCTGACGTTTTGTAAATGTTTTCCACAAAACAATTTGACATTTGTGAAAATGCACTGTTCTGATTTCTTAATGAGAATAACACGAGATGATTGACACCTCACTCGTATAGACCCAGCAGTGTCTGTTCAATGTGTAGCTAGAGCCACATTAGCTTAGCATTAAGACACAAAATACTGACAATTCTTTGCTTAATATTCTTTGGATGGACAATGTGTTTAGTTGTCTTTAGCTAAGCCAGGCTAGCTGTTTAGTCCCACCTTTATGCTAAGCTAAGCTTAGCTAACTTCTTAGCTTAAGATTTAAACAGACACAATGAAAATGCACTGTTTTGAATTCTTCATGACAATCAGACACATAAAATTGACACCTCACTCATATAGTGTCTGTTCAATGTGTATCTAGAGCCGCATTAGCTTAGCTTAGCATTAAGACACAAAGCGCTGACAATTCTTTGCTTATTCTTTGGATGGACTAAACAAGTAACATAGATGAACAATGTGTTGTTTATTTGACTTAGATAAAGCAGGCTTCCGCCTTTATGCTAAGGTAAGCTAACTTATTAGCCTAAGGTTTGAACAGACACAGTATTGGTGCCAAAATCCTCAAACACAATCAGTTTCCAGTACTTTTTTTGAGCTACCTGACTCTTAAACACCAAAAGTCACAATAAGAAACATTGTATTCTGGCAAACTCCACCCACCAGGGTTAGCAACAGGCTAAAATAAAAACACGCAAATACAGAATATATGAATAAAAAAAAAGAGGAGATTGAATTGCAGAAGGACAGTCATGACTGTCTTTGTCTTTCTTTGCTGTCGTTGCTAGTATCCAGGGCACACATTGTCATATTAGCATTGTTTGCTACACAGATAAACAGACAAACAAACAACAACAACAACAAAACCCCAAAAAACATGGAGACTGTAAACCTCACAGCACCAGCATTATGATTGATTACAAGTGGAACTGAGAGAGAGACGAAGCTGATTCATGGTACAAACTGTGTGTAAACACACACACACAAACACACACACAAACACACAACATCAAGCATCGCTGCCCCAAATCTGATTCAGTACTCTGTAAAAGTTACGGAGTGTCAAGGTTACTTTGTCCCTCTGTTGATTTAAGTTGAAAAGTTTGTCCTCTCGAGGCCACCGTGCGTTAATCGTGCTACAGGAAGCAGGAAGGAACTTGTCAAGGACACAAAGACAGAAGATATACGTACAATGTTATTGTCATATTTAGCATTAACGTTTGGGTTTCTGATGATTTTTTACACACAAAGTCGAGGCAGAGACGCGAGTAGTATTTGAACTTGAGCGTCACAATTGCGCGACGCAGAGTCAAAAATGGTAACTGTTGTTTTTTGGAATTTCTTCCAGCGTGCAGATGTTGTCTCAGAAACGGAGGACATTTGACCACACAGAGAGGGTTAGTGAGGAAGTAATATATTTATACACTCGTTTGATTGGTCGCACTTTGGTTGGTCGGTCGTTGCGTCTTATCTAGCCCCAAAAGTCGACATGTCATAAAGACCACTGCTAGCCTTTGTGGTGTTGCTGCTTCCCGAATTTTCAGCAGGACAGGTGAGACAAGTACGAAAGAATGGACAAACTTTCCCCGATACCTTGGACACTTCGGTCACAGAGTAGCTCAGAGGAATCTTTACAGGACGGATATCGGGGAGGAATCCTGACGTTAGAGACAGTTTAAGATGCTACGAAGGAGACCCACCATCCAGTGATTTCAAATCTTCAACACTAATGTCGCCAAAAACAACAAAAACAATCAGAGGAACGGGGAATGACGGCAGGGGGCGGTGCTTGTCTCGCACACGCCCATGACAAACGACTTGTGAATACCCGCAGTGATTAGCTTTTAAACAAAGACACACAAACATGCATGCTGTTACACACAGAGTCTCCAGAGCGCTGGAGGACGTTGTAAAGACAATCACTTATTGTCTACGTGGGAGTGACATGCAACTCCAGTTCTTGGCGACGCCAGGACGTCACGCGCTTACACACACGTGCTCCATGTGGTCGCTGTGATTCCATGACAACAGTCAGGTACATCCATGCCAAACGTGTCTCCAGAGGAGTCAACATTCACAGTCCGTGTCTTTAAGTCATGGGTCCATTCATTTGGTCCTAACATCCAGCACTTGAGACCTTTATCAGAAGGTTTTTTTTTATCAGATTTCCTGCCTCCTCAGCATTTCCTCACCAGACAGTGTTTGAAGGCAGAAGGCCGAGCGGCCAGCACACATCCCTTGGCCAGTTTGCCGTCCCGGTCCTTACACTGAACTGTTCGACTCTGCCAGCCAGTGTCACAAGTCCTGGAGCAGGTCATCCAGGGACCCGTTACCCACTGGGGCCCTGGGGCTGGCGTTGACTTTGGAGGACCTGGTGCTGTGGTTGGTCCTGGGTCCACGGCAGGAGGAGTAGAGGAGGTTGTAGTTGTGGTACTGGTGGTGGTTCTGGTGCTGGTGCTGCTGGTGGTGGTGGTGGTGGTGGTGGTGGTCGGGGAGGTTCTTGTGGTGGTACTTGTGGTGGTTGAGACCGGCGTCGTCTTTAGCGGAGCCGGCGGCAGCTGCGGTGACGTCCGCCGCGGCATGAAGAAGCTGTAACGGACGTCCAGGGGCTTTTTGACGTCCGTGGCGAGGATCTGCACCACCAGGCTCTCCTGGAGAGCGGCGGGACCCATGCTGTGGAGCCACTCGTCCCTCTGGCTCCACCCACTGTAGTTGAGCACGGAGCCGTTGAGCGGGATGATCGTCTCGGAGGTGGAGATCATGAACTTGCCGTTGAGGAGGTAGACGCCGCTGGGCCGCCGCAGGGCCAGGTAGGCGGAGTAGCGAGTCTGGTCCTTGGCCTTGTGTTGACGCACCTTGATGTGGGTGGAGCCAGCGGGGATCTTCACCACGTCAGTGTAGCCCTTACTGTTTTATCAGGGGAGGAATCGTCAGCACATACAACTCCTGCATTCTCTTCACTGTCAGGGCTTTGACGCACGCACACAAACAACAGTCTTTTCTTCAGTTAATCTGGATTAATCACGTTAAAAACTGTTTTTAAGTCCTGTTCAAAATGTAAATTGTGAATCACGTGAATACAAAAAAAGCTGCTTTATGAACTTGATTTTATTCAGTTATTTCAGAACAAACAAACAAAAAGACGTTTTCTTCTCTGTTTCACACAGTTTCTGTTTTAGTGTTCAGAAGAACGACGTCATTGTCCTTCACACATCACTACAGCGTCTTCAACGCAAATGAAGCTGCTATAAAACCCATTCTCCTAATCCCTGTGTCACCCGTGTGTGTGTGTGTGTGAACATCATTATCTTAGCCCTCATTGTTGATGTTACGATGGTTATTTTGCATCTTTAACTTCAGTCTCTCTTTAAATCAGTCGATTGATGATTGTGTCCCGAGTCTTAAAAGGTAAGATCATTACAAACACTAATGTTAATCTAAACATTAGATTAACTAAATAAAGCGACAAAGTCATCAAGTCGTCAACACGGTTGTTTTTTTTAATGATAAAATAAATGTTTTGTTATTTTTGTGGCTCCAGTTTAATTTTATTTGGATGGAGAGGACAAAAACGTCTCTCTTCAGACTAAGACCTGGACTAAAACTACTTCTAAAAGACAACGTTGTAACCGTGAGTTAAGGAGCCGCCCGTCCTCGCATGCTACGATCTAAACGCACACAAGCTCATCGTGTTCTTACCTCTTCTTGGTAAAGTTGCCGGCCACCCGCACACACCCCGCGCTGTCCCCTCCACAGATGCCGCACTTGTCGAACTGCAGCTTGGAGCCGATGATGCCGTCGCAGCCCGTGCGCACACACTTGCCCTTCACGCACACCGAGCTGCTGTGAGGCCGACACTCGGTGCCGTCCACCACCTGAACACAGAGTTTTCTTTTCTCTTCACACTGAACGACTCGTTTTACGTTTTTAAAATCTCGTTTTTTTTTAAAAACTCACCCTCTGAGAGAAAACCACGTAGTATCCCGTTCCTTTGGCTCTGCACGTCAGCTTGCAGACGTCTTTGGGGAGAACTCCGGCGTATTTGGGAACCCACTCCACGAAGGTCTTCACGCCTTTGGGGTCAGTCTGAGGGCCGTTACGCACCTCGCACTGCTCCTGACGGAACGTCTTATCTGGAGGAAACAGTTCCAGTGAGTCACGTCAGAAATGAAGATTACAAGATTACAGAGACTATAAATCAGACAGACACTGGAAAGTAAGTTAAGTGAAAGAACGTACAACTGTAGAGGGTTGTGTAACAATTATTTCAAAATCAATTCATCTGTGGATTATTTCTTCAAGGTTTTTGATTCAAATATTTGTTAGAAAATGTAAAAAAAAAAATCTTAAATGTCTAATTTTTGTCCACAAACCAAAATGATTCAGTTTTGGTGATTTATTTTTTTGTCTGGTGCAAAAAAGACAGAAAATATTGAGATTTCAGAAGCTGAAAACTTGTTTAAATCTTCACAAACAGAGTGAAAACCAATGTGAATAATTAGTGTTCAAGTTTTCTGTTCCTGAAATAAATCCAATCTTTCTTTTTCTCTCGTATAACTGATATTCTGGGATTACTCACAGGTTTCATAGGATGTAAAATAAGCCTATACCAACTTCTGTGTTGGGGTCATTTAGATATGTTAACTGGTTTCCACTGATATTGAAGATATTGTGAATTTGAACTGAATTTTCATACATTTTGGGAAAGAAAACACAGATTTATGTGCGTTTTATTTTTCCCATCGACTGCTAGTAAACAAATACTGTGAGTTCATTCATAAAAATAAGCTTAATCTAAAGTCTGGGTCACAACAGAAGAAGAGTTTTCACTGTCGTGATTCACATTTACTGTCAACTCTTCCACCTCCAGTCAGAATAAAAACATTTATGTGATATTTCAGGAGACATTTTTAATCTGTTGTGCTTCCATTTCAGATTTTTTTAAAACAGTAATGCTGTAAAAATCTTTTCTTCAGTTTTAGTGATTTTATTTCTTCAATGGAGCAAAGAAACCAGAAAATAATTACATTAAAGAAGCTGAAAAACAAATAAACTTGTTAAAAAGGTTGTATAAAAAGCACACTCACTGGACGGTGGACAGGGCGCGCCGCCGCACGAGCGATAGATGGCTCTCTTCCCGGTGCAGTAGCGTCCGTTGTTGCGTGGCGGCGGGTTGTTGCACAGACGCTGGGCCAACTGAACGCCGCCTCCGCACGTCCTGGAGCACGAACCCCACGGACCCCAGGAACTCCAGCTGCCGTGGTTGGACACCTGGGACGAGGAGGACGAGGAGGACGAGGAGGACAAATCAGGAGGAAAGGGAAGAGGAAGCAATTATTACAGCTTATCAGATTTCTTTGAAGTTAAATTGGCTGCAGGCGAAGACACTTATCGCAGCGCGGGAGAGAGATTTGTGATTAAGATCAAATATGCGATGATTCAAACGAGGCAAACGTCGTCATGTGGTAATAACACTGTGTTCAGCTGAGTGACATCATTACAAGAAAAGCTGATTTTATAATCCTGACTCGGCACTAAACTCCACGGCTGACTTGTGTTTTTTCACGGCGCCTACTCTGGTTTGTGACTTCCACATGAAAGCGACTTCATGTGCGATCGCGCTGCAACTGCAAAACAATAAAGTTGTGTTGAAATGAGGGGGTTTGACGGTGGTCGTCGTCGGCGTCAGAGAAAACAAAGCATGTCAGAGGTTTGGAGCCGGATCCAAGAATCAGTCATCATAACTCATGTGACCAATAAACAACAGACATTTTCCCTCCTTTAACACACACACACACTCGCACACACACACACACACACACACGCACACAGTGTCAAGAGTTCGGCCAAGAGAACAACTCTCACAGATCAACAGGGGCATAAATAATAAATGGACCACATACTATAACGGTACAATAATGTGCCGTTAAACACATATATGGTAAAAAGTCGACGTGCTTCAGTCTATGAGAGGTTAATAATATGTTTGCTGCTGTTTTACCATCATTTTCTGACTGGAAACACAAGTTAGTGTCACTTTGTAAAGCGCTTCTTCTTCTGCACCAAACCCCACAGAGAAAATCAGTGATTTTGACATCGCAGCACACACGAGCTGTGGATCCACTGCTGCCTTTCATCGGTAACTTCAGAGGTGTTATTTTGTTATTTTGTTATTTTGGCGCTTGAAATCCTTTGTTTGGGTTTTTTCTCAGTGACACAAACTCGCCACACGGGGCAGCAGCAGCAGACCAGCAGCTCCTGGTTCAACGTGAACAACTACAAACTAAAAACGATGATTTTTTCAATGGAGTTTGGTGCGGGAGAGTGAGCGGTTTGCAAACTTCAGAGTGACAAAACATGGAAACTATTTTCTTAAGACATTGTAGACCTTTATTGTCTTTGTCTCCGACTCTTACCGAGTAGTGTCTCTTGCGTGTCTTGTCCACACACTTCCCCTGCAGGCAGATGCGTCCCTTCCCACAGGGCGTCCCCTCCACAGCCGGCAGCTTCTTCGTCAGACACACCATCTGTCCCTGGCGAATGACGGCGCACCACAGGCGCGAGCACACGTCCATGCCCGGGCACACCGTGTACTCGGGGCCGAAGGCGAGGCGGCACTGGCGCACGGCGTCGTAGCTCTGCCCCGGCAACTCCTCGGGGCCGAGGAGCGGCTGGCGAGGAGAGTCGAGGAGACACTCGGCTGCGGGAGAGAAGACAGACGACTTAAGTCTCAGTGAGAGCGGCCAGAACTCTGCAAACATGTCAACGTTAATGCTTTTACGGCCGTCCTGAACAAAACGTCACGCAAACACAGATTTCCTGCCAGTGATTGGTCTCTGACTGCGCCGCAGCTGCTCTCTCTTTTTAGAAGTTAATGGGATTGTAAATTAGAGATTATACGGCTTTTGTCTTGGTCTGTGGGAGAGAGAAAGAAAAGTGCTGGGACACGTCGGCACTATTAACACCACGACAGATGTTTGCGAGACCACAACA
This sequence comes from Solea solea, assembly GCF_958295425.1. Classification (NCBI taxonomy): domain Eukaryota; kingdom Metazoa; phylum Chordata; class Actinopteri; order Pleuronectiformes; family Soleidae; genus Solea; species Solea solea. The sequence continues at coordinate 2,478,665 of NC_081135.1, read as the reverse complement.
AGCACGGCCGTGCTCTCTCGTCCCTCTAAAGAGCGGTTATTAGACGCGGACCACTAAATAGCATAATAACGATAATTTGACCCATGAAGAAGACGATTAATCAGCCGATGACCGCGCACACACAAAACAGCAAAAACACATCTGTGTTATAATAAACCACAGTGCAATATCCATTATAGCATTAAAGTGATCTTTCCTCTAATGACTGCCTTATTAGTTGAGCATCTATTACCCAATGTGGCAGCAGCAGCAGCAGCAGCAGCAGCATCAGCATCAGCAGCAGCAGCGTTTGTTCTTGTACTATTGGCTGTTATTGGGGCAAAATAAAGACACGATACGCGATACACAGACCACGATTCCGATGATATCGCGATACAGCGATTCTGTGATCATATTATTGCGAGAGTCGCACATCGCGATATCTGTCTGACTGAAGAAAACAAAAACGTTGACGTGAAAAGTCAAACGTGCAGGATTTCTCTGAATTCACAACATAGAGAACAAAGGTCAAAGGTCATAAAGTCTAAGTATGGAACGTGGATGGAGGAATATTTCTATCGATATTTGCCCTGGCGTCTCAATGATCTACAGAATCTCCTAAAATGAGAACCAATCACAAACGGGTTCTAGAGGCGGGCTTATCTTATCGCCACGACAACAGAGATAGATTGTGTGTCCCCCACACGCACACGCACCGTTGCCGTCGTCAAAGAAGTCGGTGATGGTCGCCGAGGTGCAGCGGCTCCAGGGTTTGGAGGCGTCGATGGACGTGAGGATGGACGACATGAGGCGCTTGTCGCTGTTGACGCCGAAGCGCTCCTCGCAGAACTTGGAGTCGTCGTGGGACAAACCGAGCAGGTGTCCTGCAGAGACACAGAGAGAGAGAGAGAGAGAGAGACAGACACAGGTGTGTGAGAGAGAGACAGACACAGGTGTGTGAGAGAGAGACGGGACTCTCAGGTTTGCACACGCTGCAGGAATGAGAAATGAAAACACAGCCTGCGCTGTGGTATCAGGTGAACGACACCAGACACCGCTCGCGTGATGTTGATCGGGGAGAGATGAGCTGACACTGATGCAGGTCCTGGCTGGTCCTAATCACCGCTGGTATGTAACAGTTTAGTTTTTGACTTTTCTGATTCTATTTCAGTTTGAATTCTTAGACTTAGAGTTTATACACTTTCTTAAAAACAAGGATAAGGTACAGGCGCTAACATTGAGAAGAAAGTGACGTGAACACCCGTCAGCAGCAGGAATCTGTTGGAGACCATATCGTGTTCCTGATCTTCCTTTCATGTTGAGTGACAAATAAAGATCCTTGATGCCGTTTTCTTAGTGGACGAAACCCTGCTGCCAACTAGTGGTGGGAGGCTTAACTACAACAGAATTCCACTGTCAGAAAACCATGAAATATGATAATATTTTATATTATTCTTTTTTTTGTGTGAGTGTTTTTACTTTAAAATGAACATCCTTTTATATGGACTTTAGGCCGCCATCTTGTGCCGCCTTGTTTCTACAGCAACCTAAAAACGTCTCTACTGACATTGTGAAAGAGTGTCTACAAAGGCTACCGTAGTTCCCCTGGGAAAAGCAGTCTCACCATAACACACTGGGTCGTTATATTCTCATGAGCAGTGGTTTAAAACTGATTAAAAGTGATTTATTTTGTATTATACACTTTTTCAGTGTATTATCGTGAATATTTTTTCCATCCTGCTCATATTTTAGCCTCGTTTCGCAGTTTTCCAAGTGCAGACACACAGCGTGCGTGGCCCCGCCTACCTATCTCATGCGCCACGGTGAACGCCGCGTGGAGCCCGTCGTCCTCGATGACGGCGCAGCTCCTCTCCGGTGTGCAGACGGTGCCCACGTCGGCCATGCCCAGGGTGTCGCACGAGTGGTGGCCGCAAAGGTCCTGGAGAAAAGAAAAGACAACGACAAAGTTTTCAAATAAAACGTTTCTCCAGGAGCGTCGTCGTCGTCGCTGCTGATGTTTCTACTATCAATAACTCTGTTAATGCAGAGTGTCATGAGCGACACGTCCACGTCCTTTGAGTGGAAAGGTCACGACTCCAGCTCTTCTGCACGGCAAAGAAACCTAGCTTTTCAGTCACACATCTGTATTTAACCACAAAGAAATGACACAATCATACATATACACAATAATGCAGCCTCTCTAAACCCCACACATGACTGTCACGGGGCGACTGAGTCCATTTCTCTCTACCTGCACGTTGAATGCCCGCTTCCTCCCTGTGGCTGACACGGGCGCCTGAGTGCGCGGCATTGATCTCTGTTTTGATTCCCACACACACACACACACACATGTCCATGCAGATGAGGCCTGGAGGCGCCGAAACACACGCAGATCAATCTGATAATCAACACATCATCACATCTGGTTTCCATGACTACAGAGGACATTGCAATGACTTAACCTTACTTCAAAAACGTGCCTTCGTCCCCATAATGTGTCCCCACGACATCAGGAATACCAGATACACACACACACACACACACACACACATATATGATAAATGTTTGTAGACAAAGATCCAGGCATGTGCACAGGAATGTCCAAAAGGAAGGGGAAGTACACACACACACACGTGCACGCACACACACACACACTCTCCTGTGGTGAGGATGAATCGTCATGTTAAGTGGTGCTGACAGGCCTGCTGGGTCATGTGTGTGTGAGGCGCTCTAGGGAGGGTGTTTATCCGTTCTGGGCCGATCACTTTGGAACAAACTGCTCTGTGTTCTGTGCTCACACTCACACACACACACACTGACTGGGTGGGACCACCTTACACACACACACACACACACACATGCAGATGCACAGAAAAATGTCCTTTAAAATACAATACAAACACAGATTTGTCTGCTGTTACACAAAAATAGCATTGTTTTGTAAAGCGCTCACTGTCTCACACCAAACCCCATAGAGAAAAACACCGATTTAATGTCACAGCACGCAGGGGTCGCTGATGCACCGCCGTCCTCCATCGGGAATGTTCAAACGTGTTATTGTGTAAAATTCGGCGCTTGAAATACGTCGTTCGCGTTTAACGCGGTGACACAAAGTGACCACAAGAGGCAGCAGTGGACCAGCGGCTGCTGTGTCCGCGTGAGCTAAAAACGTGGATTTTCTCTCTGGGGTTTGGTGTGAGAGACTGAGTGATTTACAAACTGCAGTTTCCTGTAAAAGAAAGCGGCGCACACACATAAAAACACACACACGTCTACTTTTGCCAATTGACTGCTGGATACATGAGCAGCACACAAAGCCTGAGTGACTGACTGGTGTGAGCCAAAGTTTCTCTTTACAGACGCGCTCCAAAACTAAGCCTCAGTCAGTGAGAACATATACAGTGTGTTTAGCCTCATATTCACCCTGTTTCTCCCACACTCAATCCTCTCTCACACCTCTTTGTAAATGTGTTGACTCACGTTCTTATCACCTGCTCAACATGGACACTCGTCTACTTATTGTTTTACCAAGTAAAAGTAAAACGAGGGAGAGGAATAAAGGGAAAGAGGCGCCGGGGGGAATTAAAGAGAAGAGCAGAGAGAACAAGGAGTTACAGAAATATTGGCAGAAATAACACGAGAGCAGGTGGTGAGCTGATTGTGAAGGTCATGAGATGATAGGAACAGAGCCTCTGTTTGTGTGTGTGTGTGTGTGTGTGCTTGGATGTGTGTCTTTGTGAGGACACAAAAAAACATATTTTCTCTGGTCTTCATAACTTTAAAGGGCTTTTTCGGGGACTTGGGTTAAGGTAAGGTTTAGGGTAAGGGTTAGGGATTTAGTTGTGATGTTTAAGGTTAGGGTGAGTGGATCAGGGTCCTCAGTAAGGATGCTGTGCGAGAATGTGTGTGTGTGTGTGTGTTACAAGAGCACTTGGAATCAAAGCCGAGGCAAAAGTTACACAAACAACCCGACACACACACACACACACACACACACAGTTCAGTCTCAGCGATGAAAACAAAGGGTCTCATTAGTCACAGCAGAGTAACTTTGACCCAGTGATGGACACTTTGTCTCCACATTACCAATAATCAATAATTCTTACATTAACAATCAATAATTGTGAACTCGACTCTATGAAGCGGTTTGGCCGATAAAATGACACCGAAATGTTGTTTAGCGCAGACTATTTTTTCACATTTAGAGGGAAATCTTGCACTTTTTTAGTATTTGACTAAAATAATAAGCAACATTTAACCTTTCTGGACATTCATTGTCACATTAGAGTCAACTGTAGTGACTGTTTATGTATTTTAAGGGATGTTGATGAACCTGCAGTAGCATGTAAACGCAGAATGGAAGCGGTCCCAGTTGTGATCCCTGTGGGACGCCGTGTTTAACGTCAGCAACGGGGAGACACAACACTGTAAAAACAATGTTGGACACTGAGGGAAACACTGATTTATGAGTAAGTGATGATCGCGTTGCACATGTTAGAGGGAGAGATTTAATAACTTGAGTCAAACTGGCTTTGTTTTCGTTGAGTGGAAACATGAAGCGACCTCGAGGTCAGCGCTCGCTCAAACTTCAGACGGTGACAGCAACGTCAGCTTTGAGCCACGGATCCAGGTGAAGCTCACGTGTCGTCACAGGTCACGCTGAACTCTCAGTTCCCCGTACATGTCGACAGCTGCCGGGCTCGCGGGGGGAGTGTGGGCTCCGAGAGCTGTCTGCTCGTTGTCAACATCTGCCAGACGACGTTTAGCATGTGTGAAATATCAGGAACATTTAAAACAAATAGAGAAAGTAGCTGTGATGGGAGGCGAGGGCTGGGAAATGTACACTCTCATGTGCAGAGGGACGACATCATTCGTCGGTACATAAGGAATTTCTCATGACGATCTCATCGCGGTATTGTTTCGTGTTTTGTGTTAAAAACAGATTTTTCACTGTGACATGAAAAACAATGATTTGAACCCTCTGTAAAGCACTCACTCCCTTGCACCAAAGCCCATAGAAAAAATCAGCTATTTTTGCATCACAGCACACAGGAGTTGTCGATTGAACTTACAGACGGAGGCAGAAGTCAAACATGTTGTTGTGTGACTTTGGCGTTTGACCTCAGTGTCACAAACTGACGAAGCGAGGCAGCAGTGGACCAGCAGCTGCTGTGTCCCGGTGAGCTTTTGAGTCCTTCAAAACAGAACTATCCCTTTAAGTGGAAGAGTGACCAAACATGAACCTGGGTTGAAAATATCCCTGACATCACGAGCGTCGTCTCTACAAATATTTGCAGCAAAAACAGAGGAAAAGAAGCGTAACCTGACAGTGAAGCATTGTCTTCTGTCCCCCGCTCACCACACGTAGACACAACCATGGATGCCATTTAATGAGCCCGCACACAAATGTGCCCGTTGTTATGGTCCGGTGCTGCTATGTGCGGAACCGGGTGTCACCAGGGTTTGAGTAATTGGACCCGACCACAAAGCGAGGGGTTTCCCTTCGCCCCCGCCCACCCCCTCCGTGGCCTGGTCTTCAATGAGCTTCAGTTCTCGTGCAGCAGACGACAATAATCACTGTTATTTACTCCCGAGATGCAAAGGGATACAAAGAGGAAAGAGAGGCCTCGTGCGGCTCTTTGGTCACCTTTGACCTTACAGTACAATGGAGTAGCAGTCACGGCGTCTCCTGTTACACATGTGAACTGAATCTACAGCACAGTGAAGTCGGTCTCCAGAGCCGGTCGGGGTCAAACCAAAGTGGTTTTTCCGGAGAAAGCGGTGCCAAGTCATGCGTATAACGCTCAGTTCTTTTTCAAACCCCGGAATGCAGTAAGATATGAGGTTACCGCGCCAAACCAAGAGCTTTTCTCCCTGGTTTTAGGTCACTCTGTGCAGCTTTTCATTAAGTATTCGGGTCATTTCTGGCAATATGATCAACGTTTGCCACATTCTTTGGCAGTTGCACAGACTTTTCCAAAAGGAAACGGAAGTGTGTGTCTTTTACTAAACCGCTCGCTCTCCCACACCAAACTCCATAGAGAAAATGGCTGATTTTACAGTTGTTGACCCACTACTGCCTCCATAATTCAAGTCAAATATGTTATTTAATCAACTCTGGGTTTGAAACCCTTTGTTCGGATTCACCTCAGTGTCACAAACTGACCACACGAGGCAGCGGTGGACCAGCAGCTCCTGTGTTCCCAAGAGTTAAAATCAGTGATTTTCTCTATGGACTTTGGTGCAGGAGAGTGAAAAGTTTACAAACTTCAGTTTCCACTAAAGGCAAAATAAAGTCATGAACGTAAAGACTTAATCAAGCTCAGAACTTCTTTAAAAATGTGTTTTTCTTTGTGTCTCCAGTGAGAGTGAGCATCTGTGAAGCAGACTGTGTCTCGGCGCCAATACTTCAGACGACCAAACCAGACTCAACTATCACTTTAATTCCCACTCTCCTGTTTTTGTCCACATTTTTATTTTGTGTGTGTGTGTTTTGTTGCCCTTAACTTTGCATCAGGAACATTTCTGGCTCAATCAATAAAGTGTGGTTCTCATTAAGAATGAAGCCAGAGACAAATTCTTCATGTTCCACATCTTTCTCCCCTCCTCACACACCTTGACTCTCGCCGTGAGTGGAAACACATTCGTCGGGAGGAAAACCGACTCTTGCCAGAATGTGTGTTGTTTTTTTTCCCTTAAATTCCACTTTCACACAATCGTAGAATCGTGTGAACAAAACCTCAGCGCTGCAATGTCAACAAACAAGCCTCCAATTATCAAAGAGGACAGAGTTGAGGTGAGGATTTACAGTGTGAAGGTCGCGACCTCGAGGACGTGTACAGTAGCTGCTTGTTTGTCAAGAAACAGATAAGGTGCAGTGTTTCTCCGATTACAAAGGTCAGAGGTCATGCTCACACACACACACTCTGGTGACAGTTTAAATCTGCACTACGACCTCCAGAGAGAGAGAGAGAGAGAGAGAGAGAAGAGAAGAGTGTGAATGAAGGAGGAGAGACAGGTTTCATGAATCATGCAACAGGCCGCTGACGGATTCACTGTGATGAGGATATTTAGTGGCTCATATGACACATTATGGCTCCAGGGTGCGAGGAGTTTTTACAACACTGTTGCTGTTAGAGAGGACATAAATATGCTTTTTTTAGACACAGAGACAGAAACCGGCGGAGCTCAGTGTCTGTATAAAGACAACCGGAAACAGATAAATGCATGTTAATGTTGTCAAAATGCTCCAAATCTTCCGAAAATTTGTAAAAAAAAACCAAAAAAACTTACAAAATGTTGTAAAACGTTACAAATGTACAGAAAAATGTGTCACATTGCCAGAAATTGCTGCAGTGTTAGAAAAGTTCACATTAAATGTCACTTACATGTCAAAAATAGTTGATTACGACCAAACAATTTTGTAATGTTACAAAAAAACCTCACATAACTTTCATTACTGAACATATTGCTAAATGGCACGGGCCAATATGAAAGTGTTAGATCACTATTTCACTGACAATTCACAATATTATTGTAAAAAATCTGTTCATGTGCATTTAAAACACAATAAAATCACTTTAAATTAGATTTTTTGGACAAAAAAATTGTTTTTTTTTATTGTGAAAAAGGTGAAAAACAGGACAGGCTCCCCCTTGTGGCACTTTAAAATAAAGCATTAGGACTGTATGTTGGTTGAGCGGCACAGTGCATGTGTGATATATTTAGTTTAATTGCTATAAAACCACGTATTGTCATCGTCTTAATATCGTAAACATCCGCACAACTCTGCCTGTCACGTTCCATTACGGTGTCGTGCCCACTTTGCATCTGAGTAACGGCCTCTGTGCCAAACACCACTCATGACTCCCCCCCTCCACCCTGTGTGTGTGTGTGTGTGTGTGAGTGAGTGTGAGTGACGAGCCACGAGTTGAAACTGTGCCACTTCACCAGCGTGCCAACCTCAGGTATGCGGCACCTGTGCCAGATAATCCCAGGTAATTCCCCCCGCTGTTTACTCTCTCCTGCCCGAGACGTGACAAGACCTCGCATGACTGGAACACACCGCAATCCCCAAGCCCCACCCAGAGAGGTGAAGAATGCGTGGACCAGGGAGGGAGGGAAGGAAGGAGGAGGGAGGGATGGAAGAGGAGGAAGAAGAAGGGGAGAGAAAGAGGTCGGCGTTAAACGAGTGTGGTCTCGGTGAACGAGCGGCTTCTCACTGGGTGGATGTGTTTGTTTTTCTGACAGCTGACAGACGCTGGTCAAGTCACTGGGAAGAATGTGCAGACTGGAGAGAAACAGGGTAGACTTACAACTGCTGGGCCCACGTCCCGACTTCACCACGACGTCAGGGGAGTTTTAAAGGGAAAAGTCATCTCTGAAAATCTACACCTGCCCGAGTCTTTGAGAGCTTAACAGTATGTGCACCGCTTCATCTCTTCTGTTTTGACTGGAAACTGAATGTGTGTCACTTTTGAACTCCCACTCACTCTCCCGCACCAAAGCCCAGATGATGCACTTCTGCCTCCATCAGTGAGTTCTAATGTGTTATTTTGTGACTTTAGTGTTTAAAAAACTTCAGATCACCTCAGATTCACCTCAGTGACACAAAGTGACCACAGGTGGCAGCAGCAGACCAGCAGCTTAAATCACTGATTTCCTCTGTGGCCTTTGGTGCAGGAGAGTGAGCGTCTGCAGTCTGTTTTTCACTGAGAGCAAAAACCTGAACTATCCCTTTAAGGACATTTCTGCACTGCAGCCAGCAGCTGATTTTAAGCCTCCGCGCACTGGAAAGAATGCGCGTGCGCGGCCGCACATGCGTGCCTCAGATCACACAGGCTTCGGGTCGTCATGGGACTGGGAGGGAGGAGAGAGAGCGGAGACAGAGGCTGCCCAGGAAAACAGCACGCGCAGGAAGTCGAGTCTTTGTGGCTGAGCCACAGACGCGAGGTTCAACAGAAACAAGAAGGGAGAGAAGGAGGAAGAGGAGGAGGGAAGGAGAGACAGGTTGTTCACCTCTGATCCATCCTCACAGGGTTCAGTCTGACAGAATTCATGTGTTCACTGTGTTTGTGTGGATTCAACTGCACAGAGCAGCTGACACTGGCACCATCACAACTGCAGTGCGCACAGGTGGATGTTTGGATGTGAGGGAGGTTTGTTTTTGTTTGTTTACCTGCCTGGTGAAGAGGATGGCGGCGTCGTGGTGGTGCTGGTGGTCGTCGTCCAGCGGGTTCTGCTGGTTCTGCCACTTGCAGAAGCTCTTGAGCGTCGCCGCCGCGTTCTTGGTCACCTCCAGACCCTTCTCCTTCTCCCCCAGCACGGTCACTTTCACCACCGAGAGCCGGATGGGGTTCTCGATGCTGGCGTGTCCGTACAGCTTGGAGGCGATGGAGGCCAGCGTGAGCAGGTAGTGGTTCAGGTCTTTGCCGTATTTCTTGGTCATGGTGTCGTCGGCCACCAGGAGCAGCTCGACCTGCCTGGCGCGGGAGACCGAGCGTCTGCGCCGTGCGCCAGGCTCCGGAGCGGCAGGTTTGATGAGGCGGCTCCACGACCTCCGACCGTGCGCGCCATCGCGGTCACCGGCGTCTCTGCTCCTCGCGCGCCCTCTGTGCCGCCGCTTCCCCGCCGCGTGCCTGCGTCCTCTGCGCCCGTCGCGCGTCCCGCAGCTCTCGCGCCCTTCGCGCATCGCCTCGAAAGTGAAGCTTTCACGCGTGAACACGTGGAGCGCGCTCTCCGCGTCCTTGTCCTGCAGGGCGCGCACGTCGTGCTCGTGTCCCTTCGCCCTGACGATCGGCGTGATGGTGTAGCGCGCGTGGTTGACGGCGAAGAAGCCCTCGAGTCCGCCGCCGCAGAGGTTGAACACGGCCAGAGACTCCGGGTTGGAGTCCACGGTGCCGCGGTACGCGCACTCCCGCTGCAAAGGCGCGGGGCTGCCCCCCATCATAGCGAGCACATACTGAGGACTGAAGTGATGCGACAGCACCGACTCATCCCGCTCCATGTCCAACTGGAACCGGCTCCCGTTCAGGTAGAGCAGGTAGCCCACCTTCCCTCCTCCGTGGTAAATCCGATCAATGGTCCGCACCACTCCATCCGTCCTCCGCGCAGGTGTGAGCACGGAGTCGTTCGCAGGTGGAAGATAGAAAGCCTGGAAAGTGGGGAGCCCCGCGCACAGCTCCAACTCCGCGGCGCACAGCAGCAGAAGCAGAGAAGCGAGGAGCCGCAACATTGTTCACTCCAGACACAAGCACATGTAGGATTCCTCTAAAACAAGCCCGCGCCGGCACAACGCGCAACTCTCTGCGTCTGCTCCGGCAAAAAGCGCATCCTCCCGGCGTCCAAAGCTCCTGTGCACACGCACACAGAGGAAACCAAGAGGCGAGGAAACAAAACCATGGAGGAAAAAAATCGAAATAAAACACACATAAAAAAAAGATGGAAAGAAAGAAAGAAAGAGAAAGAGCCACGGAGAGGAAGAGTGTGAGGGCTGCAGAGCACTGAGCTGAACTTGGAGAACAAAAACACAAAGTTTGCTCTTAATAGGACCCGGAGAGAAAAAGTCCTGCCCCCTTTGCACTCTATCACCACTCCTCCTCCTCCTCCTCCTCCTCCTCCTCTCCTCTCCTCTCTTCCTCAAATCACAGTAAAGTCAAGTGCTTAAGGAGAAGAGAAGAGAGGAGGTGAACAATGCTGCCACAAAACTCTGAATAAAAACAAACTTCCTCACGCTCTTATGTCATCAAACATATTTCTATCATCAGGGAAACTCAGCTGCAGCAGCCGCTCGTATTTTTACACTTTCTCCACTTTGACTCCTTTAATAATTGAAGGGCTAAAAAGTCTTGTGGATAATTTATGTGCAGTCCAGAATAAGAACTCCGTTCACTGTTGCCACTGTGAGACATTTAAAGGGAGAGTTCTATAGATGACTCAAAGGTCGACAACATTTTAAACAACACATTTGTCACTTTTCCCAACTGGAACCTGAAGTTTGTCTCCCACACCAAACTCCATAGAGAAAGTCAGCGATATAACTGCCGAGTCCATCACTAACTTCAAACATGTTATAAAATACATTGTCCACATTCCCCTCAGTGACACACACTGCCCACACGAGGCAGCAGTGGACCAGAATCACCTGTGTCCCTTTGAGCTAAAAACACTGATTTCCTCAATGCACTTTGGTGCAGGAGAGTGAGCCGCTCCCAAACTCACTTTTCCAGCGAGAAAAGGCCGTGTAATGATAACATGACACGGCAAAAACGTAAGTCTTAACATATCACATGACCTAAGTCTTTAGTTAAGTGGCTAAGAACTGAACGATATGTAAGTTTGTGGTAGCAGGAGGAGATGGAGGAAATGTGCATGTGTGCAGGTGTTTGGGTTCGTCGTGGCTATTTATTGCACCTTTCCGTGCGTGTGGTGCCAATGGGATGTCATACTTTAGCAGTGCATACCTGAGCTGATGTCACTGCTCACACACACACACACACAAACAAAGTGGGAGCCAAGTGGAGTGGCTTTTGTTAGACGTCTTAAAAGTTCCAAAAACACTGCTCATTCGCTGAGTCACCTCGTTGGTATTACCTTTGCACACCACCAAGGGGGTTTCACTGTGTGTGTGTGTGTGTGTGTGAGGGAGGCCTCTCTCTCTCCAACACAAGAACCTGAGAGCAGATATTACGTTTCAGCTTTAATGCGTCAAATGTTGTGTCCACGCTCTCTCTGTCTCTCTCTCGTTAATCCAAAGCTCTTCTTTTCTACGTGACTGAGCAGAGTGGGTAGTGTGTCACAGCCAGAGAGAGAGAGAGAGAGAGTGGGCGCATGACAGACCAAAAAAAACACAACAAAAAAACAGAGAGAGAGAGAGAGAGAGAGAGAGAGAGAGAGGACAGTGTGTGCTGCTGCTGCTGAGATTCAAACTGTATCATAAATATTGACCTACTTTTGTATCTTTTTAAACCTCAACCATCATCGACATTTCACATGACCAACGTACAGTCCTAGTGATTTATTTCAAAGTGCCACAAGGGGGAGCTGCACCTATCCAGTCGTCCCAGGACCTCATGATAATAATAATAATGAAACTTTAAAGTGTTTTTTGGCAACAATTATTTTTACAGTAGCAGCAAGTGTTGTGACATCACTGACACATTTTGACATCTAATCATTATTTTGTAACATTTAGACATTTTTTCTAAAATTATAGCATTGTAACATTTTTTTTGTATTATGTTTTGATTAAATTATTTAATTTAATTTTAATTATGTTTTTTGGAACATTGGCAACATGTTTTTGAAACATTAGAAGATTTTGGAACTTTTTTGCAACATAAGTACATTGTTTAACAGTAGCAGCAAGTTTTTATAACATTTTGACGTCTAATAAATTCTTGTAACAACGGTGAGAAATTTTTGTGAAACTATTGCATTTTGCAACATTTTTGGTAATGTACAGTGTTTTTTCAGGAACATTACAAACATATTTTTGTAAACTTATAACATTTTGAAACATTTTTGGCAATGCAAGTATGTTTTTTTGAGAATATGACTGAAATGTTTTTGTTACATTATAACATTTTGATATTCATCACATATTCATTCTTTTTGGCTTTTTTGGTTAAAAATATAATTTTTTGCTCTAGTAACATTATAAAATATTTTGAAAAAGAATCAAATTTAACATTTATCATGTTTTTTTTGCAATGTAAGCAACATATTTCTTGTCATATTTACATTTTGCAAATATTTTTGATCATCCAAGTCATTTTTTTGTAACTGTGAGACTTTAAAACACTTTTTTGTTGCATAAGTAATGTTTTGAAACATTAGTGGAACATTTTTTTGTGTTTTTCTAATGTCAGTTATTTATCTTCACATGACTTCAACACTTTCTTCCCTAGTTTTTAGAAAATGTGAATAAATTGTGATGAATGACGATGAATTAGTCATGAATAGTTTGGGGGTCCGGTCACCTGACGACTTTGTTGCTGCCATGAAAAGAACACAAACACACCCACAAACTTGGATGTGGTGACGCCTGCAGAGTGAGGTCCAACATCCAGCTGAACTTTATGTCCAAATCGTCCAGCTGTTATGCAACACACTGCATTCTCACAGCCTGTCCTCACGTCCTGCTGCCTCCAACTAAACCATCTCCTCTCTGTCTCCTCCTGTCCTCCTTCACACCAAACTGTCAAGTGTTTCACCTGCGGTTTAACAAAAAAGAAGAAAAGACGCCGATAAAGACAACGTTTGATGAGGACAGTGTGAACCTTCAGTCTTCAGTTTCCACATGTTCTTGTCCTCACAAACAAATACAGATGATTGTGGTTTTCACATTTTGTCCACAAACAACTAACTGACCATTGTTTTCACATGTTTGTGCCCCTGAATCGACGAAAAAGAACACGTCTTTGTCCTCAAAACAAACACAAATATGGTGGTTTTTACACGTTTTGTCCCTGAAACAAATAATATCAAGCAAGTCTGCGGGAAACACCTCAAGGCTTGAGACCTTTTTTTGTTTTTACTGCCCTGTTTTCACATTTTGTCCTCAAAACAAACACAAATACGGTGGCTTTTACATGTCTTGTCGCTAAAATCAATAAAAATCAAATGTTTTCATGTGATTTGTGCCTGAAACAACTGACGTTTTCGATCCGAAACAAATAATATCAGGGTCTGCGAGAAATATCTCAAAGCTTTGTGACTTTTTTTGTCTCTAAAACAAGCAAAAATATCCAAGTGTTTTAAATGTCCTGTCCCTTAACAAATAAATTACCACTGTCCCTGAAAACAACTGACGTTTTATTTCTGAAACATAACATCGTGATATGTCTGCAACAACAATACTGTGTTTTGTCCCTGAAACAACTCCTGTTTCAGCTCCAAAACAATAATATCAGGGACATTTCAAGCCTTTTTTTGACAATTTGTCCATAAAACAAGCAAAAAACATCAAAGTGTGTTAAACGTCCTGTCCCTAAACAAACAAATAATCACCTTTTTGGCACGTTTTTGTCCCTGAAAGGAAAAGAAAAACAACCAAACAACTTCCTGTACAGTATGTGGTGAAAAGTGCTGCAGCTGCAAACAAATGGCTCCGAGCCTCAGTGTCCACAACATCACACACACACACACACACACACTTTGGCTCACATCCCCACAAAGCTCTTCCTCACACACTCTCACTCAGTCCATTGAATCCTTTTTAATCCTCACATTTGTGCCAAAGCCACCATATGGACGTTACACACACACACACACACAAACACAGTAACCCACGATAACACACGTGCAAAAGCAGGTCACATACAGTACAGCATCAACAACAACAACTTGTATGTGTGTGTGTGTGAGACCCGTGTGCCAAGCCACGTGTGTGTGAGCCCCACCCACTTCCTATGTCGGCTGCATGGGGGGGGGGGGGGTGAATCCAATGCAGTTAATTGACGAGCTGAGCCGTTTACGTAACGACCAGCTTCCATCCAAGTGTCAGAATTCCCTCCGGCTGTGCTGCTCCTCTTCCTCTTCCTCTTCCTCTTCCACACACACGCATGCACACACGCCCTCCATCCGTCTCCAGCTCCCCCTCATTTTTCCCATCATTGATGTTAAACCATTAATTCCCATTTGGATGAAACAGCTCAAGATGAAGGCAATCACAGTGTTTGTTCTCGTCACAGCTGAGTGCCTGATAGAGTGTGCGTGTGTGTGTGTGTGTGTGATTGTTACCTTCTCCCTTCACAGAAACCAGGTGTGTTCTCAGCATCTGTTGCCATGGCGCCATGGGACATCATCTCCCCGAGTGACGAGACGCCAATAAATGAAAGTCAACACATAACTCTTTCATCCACAGAGTAAATATGTTCATTCAGGAGAAATACACAGTACAAAAGTACAATAACAAGCAGTACACACACTACACACACACACACCTGTAAACAAACAGCCGAGACATGGTGTGGTCATCACTGAGGATTTAAGGTTTTTACATGATTATGTTCAAAAACACATCCAGCAAACAAAATAAACAACTAACAGAGACATTCTTCAAGTTTTCTCTCATAAAAACAGTAAAATAATAGTCAGGAATAGTTCAACAAGTGTTTGCGGCGTCTTAAGAATCCATTTATTGCTCGACTCTTATCATTAGAGAGTTTTTATTGCAGGAAACTGGTGTTGTGTAAAGCGCTCACTCTCCCACACCAAACTCCACAGAGAAAATCACAGCTGACAGGAGCTGTTGATCCACTGCTGCCTCCATCACTGACTTTAAACTTGTTGTTTTGAAATGTGCGCTCAGATTTACCACAGTGACACAAAGTGACCACACGGGGCAGCAGCGAAGCAGAAGCCCCTGTACCCACGGGAACTAAATACAGCGTTTTTCTCAATGGAGTTTGGTGTGGGAGAGTGAGCGGTTGACACAACTCCAGTTTCCGGTCAGAAAATGCTGTTTAACAGCGAAATAAACATCTTCTGTACGTATTGTAGACATAAGCATGTATAGCTTTTATGAGGTGTGTGAGGCTAAAATCTGTTTTTTTCACATGTCAGCACATCATACAATCACACAAGGAAAAACCTGAACTCTCACTTTAGTCTAAATTAAATTTAAATTAAATGTAGACATCTGACATTGTGAATGTTCAGTGACAGTTCTGCATATGAATGGAAATTCTCTTTAATTCTATATCATACATTAAAATAGTAATTATGTATATTTTTCATCACCACAAACTGTATTTACTCTCAAAGTATAAACCTTTCAACCTGTTTTTTTTTGTTTGTTTGTTTTAAAGAGGTATCGTGTCTTTTAAATCTCAAATCCAGGATACAAAAATAAAAAAGAACTACTTCTATCAACACAGCAGCAGCAGCAGTTTGTAATCTGTCTTATTAAAATGCAGAAACTAAAAAAGGTAAACACTTATTACAACTTCAATGTCTAGAAAAAAACATTCAATTGCGGCTTTTCTGATTTGCTTATTGCATTGTTTCAATTTCAACACGATAATCGTTTCTTTTCTACGTGTGAAAGCAGCGTAGTGTAAGGCAAATTACAATAATAAAATGGTTTAACGGTGACTAACGGCCCCAAAACAATAAAGAAAACAAAGACGTTTGAAAACGCTGCTGTGCTCTTCTTTGATCTGGGTCGTGTTGTAGTCTGGACATTGGTTATTATAACGGCTGCATCAGAGAGAGAATCTACTTCCTGTTTACATCGGCAAATGAAAACGTAGTATTAGTGTGAATGTGTCTAATCTCTCTCTCAGAGAGTTTGTCAAAATGAACTAAAAAAGTCAGTTTAAATGTGTCTTTATATGCATATTAAATGATTAAAGGTCCACTTTAAAGGCCACGAGTCTCATAGATAAGTGCGATGAACCATGACGCGATCATGGGATACATTCTCTCCCCCCCCCCACCCCCCCCCCCTACATTACAGAGTTTGTCGTGTGAGGTGAACACACCATGGAGTGTGGCTGGCGGGCGGGCGGGCGGGCGGCGGTGGTCAGGTCATGTGATCCAGGGTGACACCTGTGATTGGCTTCTCGGTGAGAGGCAGAGCGGCGTTGTGGGTGGAGACGCGGTGGAGGCCCGGCGACGAGAGAATGGCGGGGCTGCACAGAACTGTGAAGCGCTGCCGAGACAACAGGCGAGAAAAACAACATGCTTTTAGCCACTTAGCAAACGGCTCAGCTCATTAAATCAATGCCTAATTAAATCTGTGATATTTCAACAATATGTTTGCAGGTTTTTCTCAACTGTTCACTCTCCCATTCAAAACTCCATAGAGAAAATCAGTGATTTAAGCGTCTGCGGACACAGGAGCTGCTGCTCTGCTGCTGCCTCAATTGGGAATTTTGCGCCACTTTTTTTAAAGCCTAACACAGGATTTTAATAACAGAAGTCACAAAATGGCACATGTGATGTGACTGGAGGAGACTCAAGTGGATCAACTACTCCTGTGTGCAGTGATGTAAAATCGCAGATTTCCTCTATGGGATTTGGTTGAGGAGAGTTTTTTGTATCTTGAACACAGCTGGGCACTCGGCGGAGCTTTCACTCAACTCATACAACCACACTTTTAAAAAGACAGTGAGTAGAACCTGTGTCAGGGTTCCCGGGGTGGTGACCAGGGCGTAAATGGCCCAGATGGGAAGCAGGGAGACGGACGAGAGGGTGAGGATCCAGCCAAGTGCCGTGGCCCAGGCCGGAGCCACGAGGTCTTTACCCAGACTGAGCGGAGACCAACACACCAGGGAGAACACAAAGGTGGCCTGTGGGAGGAACAATTACTGAATGATTTCACATATAAACGCACGACTGTGAGGCAGGAGGAAGAGGAGGAGGAGTTTATATGACGTGTTTGTGCACGTTAAAAAGGGCAGAGGTCACTCACAGTGCACACAGCTGGGGTGAGGTATTTCCAGCACAGCTTGAAGACGGGCAGCGGGCTGTAGCCGATCATGTCCCTGATGTTGGCGCAGAAGCGCTCGGCTCCTGTGGTCAAAGCGGAGAAGATCGTTAACGACCGGCGACGGCGTTTTTAGCAGCGGTCGCTCTTTATTTATCGTTCACCACAATAAAAACACAAACACTGGAGACACAAGGAAACTTTACACAGACGGTTCAGGAGGTTTAAACATCCCTCTTCTAAACCTTTCCTGCACCAAAGTCCAGAGACAAAACTGACGATTTTACATCACAGCACACAGGAGGTGTTGATCCACTGCTGCCTGCATCAGGAAGCTCAAATGTTTTATTTTGTTGACGTTGGTGTTTAAAAATCCCTTTTTTTAAACTCGCCTCAGTAACAAAAACGTAAAAAACGAGGCAGCAGCAGAGCAGCAGCTCCTGTGTCGTGTGTGGGAGAGTGAGCGGCGCACACAACGCAACACAAACTTAAGTTTCCAGTTTCCAAAAAAGTGACGTAAAGCAGTGAACATATTGTAAAGATACTATAGAACGAACCAAACTATATTATTTGTCCTTTGTTATGTGACTTAAATCAGGTTTTTCCTTGAGTTCCTGCTGCAGCGTTCATGAAACCGTGGTTTTGTTCATTAAAAGCAAGTTTCACCTTAAAGAGTCCTTAAAACAGTCAGAGTGGGTAACCGGTCCACTTAAACCCCCTTCTGCTCCTCGCCTTTGTCCAAAAACACAGTAGCACCTTTCTGTATTGACTTTACATTACATGGTACAGTCACACTTGAACAAATCATGTTTTTTTTTTTTTTAAATGCAAAAGGGTCTGGCAGGGGGATAGCGGGTCCCTGGGGTCCAGGAGACTGAGACTGGGAGGCGACGGGGGGCTCGCCGGGCTGATTTAGGACCTGCAGGAGACAGAGGGGGTCCTGGCCACGCGCCAGTCTCCTGACAACAGTGGGTAGCTGCAGCCGCGTTAATATACAGTCTACTGACTCCAGAGGGAGGGGAGGAAGTGGACTGGATGACCCGGAGTGATTTCAGGGATTACTGTAATTAGTGATAAACAAAAGTGTTCAATTCTCGTGCTTTCCTATAAAAACCTGAGCTAGGTTAAGATTTATTTAAGTGTTTTCTAATTTGGCAGAATGTAAACTGCTATTTCCAGACTAATGAGCTCCATTCAGAGGAATGTAATTTCACAACTTTCTCCCATCATTAGTCGATGTTTCTCTCCCACACCAAAGTCCATGGAGAAAATCAGTGATTGTACATCACAGCACACGGGAGCTGTGGATCCACTGCTGCCTCCATCGCTACGTTCAAATATGTTGTTCTGTGAGTGCAGTGTTTGAAAACCTTCACTCCGATTTAACGAGGCAGCAGCAGAGCAGCAGCTCCTGTGTCCTCACCAGCTTAAAATGCTGCTTTTCTCTCTGGACTTTGGTGTGGGACAGAGAACGCAGGACAAACTTTAGTTTCCTGTTGGAAAAAGTCTGTCTAAGAGTGAGATAAAGTGGTGAACACATTCTTACGATATTGGAGACGGCAGAGCTCGGTGCCAACAATGTGTCAGTGCCTCATACATCCACACTTTACAGAAAAAAAACCCATTGGTTTAGTTTAAAATCAGGCCACGTGAGAGAAAAGCCAACATAAAAACATCAGCGCTGCCAAACCTAAAGGCAAACATCTGGTTTAATTTCCAGATTGAACAAACTACAAAGACAGAGAAGCTCTTACTCCGAGGGAAATATCCCTAATTGAATCATTATCGACCCAATGGATTTGAAACCTTGTGAATCTCAATCTATTTGAGATATCTGCAGCAGCGTCCACGAGGAATAGGCTTGTCAGATATCGTCTCCACGCAGAAAGAATAAATGAAAAGGGTGGAGTGAGACTTAAAAAGAGGAGCTACTACTCATACCGTAGACCCAGCCGATGGCCAGAGACTGGAAGATGGAGAGCAGCAGCAGACTGGCTCCGCTGCAGGAGTATTTATCATAGATCTGGAACACATACAGACCTCCCTGCATCGCCACACACACAAAACACCATTATTGAATGTCATCAAATACAAAAAAAGAGGCTGGTAATGTGTGACCTACCGGCGTGACCATGACCAGGCCCATGAGGAAGCAGACGACGCAGACAAACAGCAGCAGCAGCTCGCGGCGGTGGCCTCGTCTGAGCAGGTGAGGGTACAGGTCCGTCACCGACGTCATCAGAGCCTCCAGGCTCACAAACTGAGAGACGGAGGGGGAGACGGAGGGGAGACAGAGGGGGAGACAGAGGGGGTCAGTGCGGCTGCTCTGTTCTATATTACACTGAATACACATCAGATCAATGTCTCACCTGCGTGTCCAGCCCCAGCATGATGATCATGAGGAAGAAGCAGACGGACCAGAGCTGAGGGAGAGGCATCATGGATACGGCTCTGGGGTAGGCAATGAAGGCGAGGCCAGGACCTGAGACCACACACACACACAGACACACACACACACACACCCACAGACACACACGTGGGAAAGGATACGATTTCTTTTAATTAAATACCCTCAACAACGCCAACTGATTACTCATGAATGAAGCATCATCCGAGACGTCTGCTTCACCTGACTGAGCCACGCTGCCGATGTCCACGCCCTGCTCCTCTGCCATGAAGCCCAGCACCGAGAAGATGGCGAAACCTGCCAGGAAACTGGTGGCGCTGTTCAGGAGGCACAGCATGAAGGAGTCTCTGGAGACACACACACACACACACATATAACTTAAAAGTGATAGTTCAGGTGTGGACGTATGAGACAAAAATGAGGACAAACTGATTTTTAGTCTCACCTAATAAAATCCACGTCTACGATATCTTAAGAATGTTAGCTGCGTTATCTCAATGTTAGACAGATTATACCGACTGTAAACTATGAGATACTGTTACGATCGCACTCTTGTGTCTGCCAGCAGGGACACAAGGAAAAAATACATTTTAGCTACCTAACAAAAGGCTCACCTAATCAAATCTGCTCCTTAAGTATATGGTAAACTGCTTTATTTCACAGTTATGCAGCATTTTCTGGCTCAAAACTCAAGTTTGTCAAACCTCTCACTCTCCCACACCAAACCCCATAGAGAAAACCATGACTTTTAGCTCACAGGTACACAGGAGCTGCTGGTCTACTGTCGCCTTATTTGGAATGTTCCCGTCACTGAGGTAAACCCAGACAAAAGATTTCCAACACAGAACTTGCATGAATAAGACATTTGGACTTAAGGATGGAGGCAGCAGTGGATCAGCAGCTCCTGTGAGCTGTGATGTAAAATCACTGATTTTCTCTATGGACTTTGGTGTGGGAGAGTGAGCGACAACCACACTTCATAAAGAAAGTATTAAAGCAAAGTATTCAGACTAAAAATGAGTCTCTGGCCTTGTATTAAGGAACTGTGGCCTGTTACTGTAAATGCTTGGCTGTGTGTGTGTGTGTGTGTGTGTGTGTGTCCTGGAGTGTGGGAAACACAGCAGCGAGGGCTTTTCTTTAAGGTGTGGCTGTATCACTGTGTTTTCTCTCTCCATTCCAGCAATTCTTTCTGGAAACCATCTGACCAGTGGGAACTCACAGCGTACAGTTCAAATGTACATGGCTCGTCTGAAGTGGAATTTGCCATTGTGTGTGTGCGCGTGTGTGTGTGTGTGTGTGTGTGTGTGAGACTGTGCTTCTCACTTGTAGCAGTTATTGTTGTATTTGTTGTAGCTGCCCAGGGCGGTGAGACTGCCCAAGCAGATTCCGTAGGAGAAAAACACCTGGGTGCCAGCATCCATCCATACCTTCACACAGAGAGAGAGAGAGAGAGAGGGGGGGGAGAGAGAGAGAGAGAGAGAGAGAGGGAGAGAGAGAGAGAGTGAACAGGAGCTGACAGAGTTCCTTAAAAATGACGTGTGGTGACGTCATGTTCTATTAAAGAAGAAGTGAGAACATGAACTTCTCAGGAAACGGTTTATTGATGATGTTATTGTTCGACTGAGCAGTAGAAGCTTCCTGGGTAGATTCACCCAGAGACTACATCCACTTTACTTTTAGAGCAGCAGGTGGATCTGTGTTGGGCTCAGGATTTCCCAGGATTCATCACACACCAGAGACACATGTTTGGAAAAGAGATAATGATGGACAAACACTGGAACCACAAGCACCAGGCTTTCACTCAACTGAACAGCTAACAGGAAACAGTCGAATAAATTAGGATTATCATTCTTTCAGACGAGCACCGACTCCTGATTCCAATTTAAATGGTTCACAGAGATTCTCAAAATGACTTGAAGAAACCTTTAATCACACATAAGTGAGGTTTGATATTTTACAGCTGAACCATAAAAGACTCTAAATAAAAAGAAAAAGTTCACACATTCATACATAATATATTGATCCTTGTGTAATAAATCAATCTAGAAAAAGTTACAAAACTGCTTTGCTTTAATCGCCGCTCGACCCCACACTCCGAACCCCAGATCTCTGTGTTTGATTTTGAATATCGTTTTTATGAAATAAAAACAACAGACATTCCTGAGGATATTCAATAAAAACTCAGTCAAAATCAAACTGACGTTACATATTAAAGATAATGTGGAACTCATGCGCTGGGTTTAATTCTGACCTCGTGAATAATTTTTTTTTCTTCTGCTCTGTGTGTGTGTGTGTGTGTGTGTGCGTGTGTGTGTGTGTGTGTGTGTGCGTGCGTGTGTGTACCTGTGGGTCTGCCAGGCGGGTGTGGTTGGGCTTGAGGTAGTAGATGATTCCCTTTGTGGCTCCAGGCAGCGTGGCCCCGCGCACCAGCAGCACAAACAGCATGACATATGGGAAGGTGGCCGTCAGGTAAACCACCTACAATGTACACGGATGTGGTCAGGACGGTCAGGAACGGTCAGGACGGACAGGACGGACAGGAAGGACGCCGCGGAGACGGAGAAAACAGGAAAGACACGTCTGCACGTTAAAAAGGGAAACTTGGGAGTGTGTCGTGTGTTGACACAACAAAAATGATTGTAGTGCTCACTCGACGTTTGAAAGTTTTATGTTCTGTTGCTAAATCAGGGTTCAGACGCCTTTCCCAAAGTCAAATTCAAGCACTTTCAAGGTCCATTTTCCAGCTTTTTTCAGCACCTTACCACTGTGCTACATTTCTCTTCATTATCATATTAAAAGAGATGGTACCGTGCTACAAACGATCAAAATAGTGTGTTTAAATCATAGCAAAATTGTAACTGCCAATTTATTAATGCCGTGTCCCTCAGTCAGAAGTGGGCGTCCAGCTCACCTTGCCGGTGGACTTGACTCCCTTCCAGACGCAGAAGTAGCAGACGAGCCAGACGACGGCCAGACACAGAGCCAACTTCCAGCTGACTGGACCCAGCTCGTCTAAGTTAGGGGACAGCCGCAGAACCTCCCGCCTGAAACACAAACACACACACAGTTAGATGGATCAAATCTGCCCCAGCTCATCTTCAGAATGTGTCTCTGTAGACCGCTCACTCTCCCACACCAAAGTCCATGGAGGAAACACAGCACAAGGGAGCAGTCGATCCACTGCTGCCTCCATCAGCTGATTAGAAAGTCTTCTTTTATGACTTTGGTGTTTGACATCGTTCATTCTGATTTACCCCAGTGACATAAACTCACCTAATGAGGCAGCAGTACAGCAGCAGCAGCAGCTTCTGTGTCGCCATGAGCAAAAAAACACACATTTTCTCTATGGACTTTGGTGCAAACTTCAGTTTCCAGTAAGAGAAGCGAGATAAAGCAAGACAACATATTCTAAACATGTCACAGGTGTGGATTTTCTCAGGTGAAATAGGATTTTCATTCTCGTAACAGTATCTCATAGTTTACAGATTTTCAACACTCACTCCCAGAACTCCATGACAGGAGACGAGGCGTTCTCTGGCAGGCTGCTCACATTAGCTGTCTGGTTGTGGTGATCAAAGAGGACACACGACTCTGCCATAACACACACACACACACACGCACGCACAAAAAACACCTTTAAGTTTCAAACAGCAGCTTCAAATGACACGGACAGGTGATTTGACTGACCGGTGTTCCACGTGTTGTTACAGTGTGACCAGGGCAGCACGGCCTGGAAGCTGTAGGACAGATAAAAGAGGGCCCAGGCCAGGATGACAATGTAGTAGACGCAGCCGTGCAGGATGATCACCTGACTGGCATAACCAAGCCCTGCAGACACACACACACACACACACACACACACAGAGAAATGAGCTTCAAGCACAAATATTTTATACTTTGCTCCGTCTCTGGAGTCTCATATGAAAGAATCCATTGACTGGAACAGTGGACGTGCAGCCCACGTCTACTGTATCTTCATTAGGGATGAATGATGGTCTTATGAGGCCGCGAGTGGGTGAGAAAGCAGAGGCTGTTTGCACTAATGAACCTCGGGCTTTCATCTGATGATGGCATATTAAATCTGCAAAGCAGTGAGAGAAATGACTGCAGAAGTGTTTCTTTGTTCCAGGCAGGAACTTTGAACGTGACCTCATGAGTTTAAAGGGATAGTTCAGCTGATAAAGCTGTGTCACGGCAGGTTAACTACTGACACTTATCCATGATACAGTTCAAGCACATCTCGGCTCGACTCTAAATCCGGTTAATCTCCAACTTTTAGCAAAGAAAAAGTCTAAAATGTCAATATTTAACAGAGGAGTCTGGTGTATTTAGTGAGAGCACTGCTGAACGCCGGCGATCTTGAGTCGTTACACCAAAAACAACTGCTTTACAACTGGAGCTCCAACTAACGATTGTTTTCACGATTAATCATGTAATTGTTTGGTCCATAAAATGTCAGAAAACGTGAAGAAATGTTGATCAGTGTTTGTCAAACCTGGAAATGACGACGTTCTCAGCCGTCTTTCTTTTATCCACAAACCACAATGATTCCGTTTTCAATGATTTCTTATCAAAAAATCTCAAATATTCACATTTCAGAAGCTGAAACAATCTTGAAATCTTGTTTTAATCATGAAGAAAGCTTCAAACTCATTAATCGATGATCAAAATAGTTGCAGATTCATTCAGTAACCGATTACTCGAGGTACAGAAAGGATGCCTGATACGAGAGCCGAGTAGTGCTAAAACAACGGCAACTCTACAGTTTGGTGCTTGGTTTTAAACATTCACATGAACTGATTTACTCGCTTTTTTGAAAACCTTGAGACTTCTCAAGGCCAGATTCCTCCTCCTCCCTCTACCACATGGTCTCACTGTGCACCGTGTTCTGCACAAGATAAGTTAATGACGCGACAACTGACAACTTTGTAACAACAAATCATTTCATCAACAGGAAAAGGAAACCCACGCAACAGAACAGCAACAATCAGGTCATTTCAGGCGAGTGTACCTCCAAATAGTGGGCAGATGGTCCTCCAGGCGCTGACACCTCCCAGACTGAGGTACTGACCCAGCGAGGTCTCCAGCAGGAAGAGCGGGATGCCACACAGCACCAGGAACAGCAGGTAAGGTACAAAGAACACACCTCCACACACACACACACACACACACAGTCACGGGTGACATTCCATCATCAAACGTCTAAAAGGAAAACAGTGGCTTATCCAAACCTGTGCACACTCATTTGACAATGATTTGCACGTAGCGCACATTTGTTTATAAAATAAGAGTTAGGTAACATACACTGTTTTTACAGGTGCAGCAGTACAGTAAAAACACTTCAAAGCTGCTGTGATGACTGAGTAAATAATGACACACATAGTCACACGTGTGGGAAAACCAATGCCTGAGCGTCATCAAAACTTATTTCAGAGCGGACACAGATGAGTGTGGTCAGCGTATTAAACATATGAGACATTTTCATCGCAATGTCCAGAAAAACATGCTGCATTACAAGCTGCATACAATGTGTATGTGCCTGGGTGTGAACGGCCCCTCATAAAACCTAACTTATTTTAAGATTTATCGACAGTTACATTTTCTTCCTGTTTTGTAAGAACACAAAATAAACATCTCATCTCAACAGAAAGAAGTCATTTACTTACCTCCACCGTTCTTGTAGCAGAGGTAAGGGAACCTCCAGACGTTGCCCAACCCGATGATCTGCCCAGCCACGGCCAGGAGGAACTCGGCTTTACTCGCCCACTGGCCCCTGGCGTGCAGCAGGGCATGTTTCGGGGCTTCTTTGCCGTTGGGGAGGCTCCCATTGTGGAGCTTGCTCAGCAGCGGGTCTCCTTGCTGAGGTTGCAGTTGGTCAGCCATCGCAGGTTCAGGCAGCATCAACACACGCACGCTCCTGACGGAAAAAAACATCACAGGGTTAAGAAGAAATCTAACACGAGGGAGAAACTACACACAACAAAGAGACACAAAAACGTGAGTTTGTCTCACATCCTTGCTGCCAGGATTGAATCAGCAGAAAGGAGAGCGTGTATTTTCTGACAGTTGGTCTGGTCTGGCTGCCTCATTTCCTTATCTGCCATGCGTATCAAGGACGTGTGTGTGTGTGTGTGTATGTACGTCATTTATCTCTGCCGTGCAGATCTTTCAAGGCCTTCAAGTGGCTCTGTTTTCCTCCCAGTCAAATAAAGTGGATAAAACACTGTGTTTTTCCACTTTATCTCTTTACTTCGCACAGACTGACCAAAAACTGGCTCCTACTTACTCATGTTGAGGCTAAGAGCGAGAAAAATACCCACAACAAAACACCAGCTCTCATCGAAAATCATCGTTCTTTGTTGAATTGCTAAATATTTACATTTTATAAGTCATATAACCTGCTAATTATGCTCCCAAACAGAACAGCTGCTGTGATAAATAATCCTATTACCAAGAAACAGCAGCAAAAAATCAGCGGATATCCATATTTATCCCAACTAATGTCGTATTATAACTAAAGCCAGATTGTTTTGCTCTTGATTAGAAGTTGAAGAAACCAGTAAATTGTCCTTTCTCCTCGTTTTTATGATCAGAAACACACAAAGCAACCTCACACACCTGAGGGAAACTACTCAAAGGTGTGTTTGTGCAACATTACATGAGATATATATACACCGTTATATTATGATTATATCACGATATCTATTTCTATTGAATCATCATTTGTGGTTTGATGGGGTTTCTGTGGCATTTTAATAACCCCACATGATAGACATACAGGATATTTGCATCCCGTATCGTGTTAAAACACTTGCTGCGCACATTTTACAGATTTACCTGCAATTACGGGTGAATTAGTGACGCGTAAATGAGCCCAACACGCAGAGAAATAACGTTTAAAGTGGTATGACACTTGATACTATCATCATTTGTACGTTTCATGGACAAAAACACGTGAGGTTTCATATAGAAAAACGGCAGCGCGGAAGCGACCATGACAGCGGTCACGACGACGACGCTCCACACGAACGATACTTCATTTAATATAACTCGAATTAAACACAAGAAATATTCTTACACGCGGTTGTGAAGGCACAAAGGAGACTAGAGAGCTGATGCAACAGCCTACCTCCGCGTTTTCTGCCGTTCCCGTCACAAACAGCGGCCACCCCTGCGACCGGCTGGACGAATGGTTTGTTCCTGTGAAGCAGCTGCCGGCAGCCGGGCACATCCGTCACGTGATCAGAGGGTCGACGGGGGATGTAGTGAGTTTGTACATTCAGCCTGGTGCAGGTCTTTACTTTAAACTACAGATGAACACTTTCATTTATTAAATTAACTCTATTATTATTATTTATTATTATCATAGAGTTGTTACCGTTACAAAACAAGGATGTTTTTTTATCACTCTAGAAAAAAGAAAGACAAAAAACCAGCATGAATTCTGAGAAAAATCTGAATTCTGACTTTAATCTCCGAATTCATGCCGTTTAGTTTTTTTCTTTCTTTATTTCAATTGTTATATATTCAATCTTTCATTGTGGCTCTAATACTCTTACATACTCTTCTTTAATAATTCTGAGATTAAAGTACAAGTCAGAATTCTGAGATTAAAGAAACACTTGAGATTGTTCCGTTAAGTGTTTATTTAAGAAAATGTGATACACAAATTATGATTATTTAAGTATTATTTAAGTTATTCCCTTAGAAGGAACGCCCCTCGGAATGTAACCTTGGAAATTCTGAACATGAGCTAAGGAAATTGTGTTGCATGAACATGTATTTGTGTTTGCACCGGCAACAAAAACAAAGGATTAGCTGATGAAATAACTGTATATACAACATGGTCTGTGTAAATTTAATTCTATCCCATATGCTGACATGTTACTCCATACTGTGGACTCAGTGTGAAACAGTCTCAACGACATTTAACCGCATGAAAACTTCCAGTCTCTATGTGGAGGCGAGGGCCAAACACGTCCTAAACTACCAGTTTTAAGGGTGCAGCCCTTTAAAAATACAATAAACAGTTCATTTTTATTGTATATATATGTGTATATATATATATATATATATACACATATATATATAATTAATTCACTGATTTAATCATTAAAAACCAATCTAACCTTGTTGGTACAATAATAAAAATGAATAGCTCCACCCTCTCTCTCATTAGAGAAGGTAAAAAAAAACAAAAAGTCAAAGGTCAAGAGTCAGGAAGTGGTTAAACCATATACAATGTACAACTACACACATGCACAGGATGCATATCTTCCCTCAAACTGCAGACATTGCTCTGCTTCCCAGGGGCCAAATAAAACCCTCTGCACTACGGTTCCTTCAATACAGTCCTCATTGTTCTGCGCGGACAAACCTGCAGCCGCTGTAAACGCGGCGGTGCCACAGCGGCGGCGGCGGTGGTGCTGCTGCTGCTGCTGCTGCTGCTGGTGGTGCTACACAATTTCTGAAACGTTTTACGGCTGCTTTTATGGGTGTCTGGCGTTCAGGGCAGTGGGTCACTGATATACAGTGGGAGGCTTTGTGTCTAACCCCGTCTGTCTGTCCTGTCGTACAACTTACAAGGTCCAGGTACATAGAACAACAGTAGAAGCGTATTACATGATAAAGATTTACTCAACTTACTCAAGCAAAGATTGTAGTCGTTAAATGCAATAAAAAAAAGCACTCACACAGCTACACCAAATCCCATAGAGAAAATCAGCATTTTTAACTCAGTGGGAGACGGGAGCTGCTGGTCTACTGCGGAGTCTTTTGGGAAGTTTGTTGCACTGAGCTTTATCCAAACAAAGGATTTTAAACATATATCACACAATAACACAATTGGAACTTTCTAAGTCAGGCGGCAGTGGGTAAACAACTCCTGTGGGCTATGGTGTAGAATCGCTTATTTTCTCTATGGGATTTGGTGTGGGGTCACAAAAGGCTGTTTAATGGAAAAAAATAAGGCAGCCAACACATTCTTATGATATTGCAGACTTAAGCTGGTGTAGATGATGTTACGATGTGAGCCTTTTGTTCTGTGGCTAAAATCTGTTTTTCTCAAGCTTTGGAGACGGTGCCGTGCTCCAACAACGTGTCATTACACATGACTGCGTCTCTCGCGATGCTGTCGACACCTCACACAACAACACTTCTCATCATTTCTTTTGCTCATTTTAATGCAAAAGCAGAAACTTGGGATTTAATGATCAGACAGGAACGGTGAGTGTGTTATGTATTGTTTGTGCGCTCAGTCCAGACCCGTTAATCTGCCGTCTTGAAGTGGTCTCCTTGCCTTGTTTGAACCCTGGTGTGGTCACCGTGAAGCTTTTAACTCCTTCCCTCCTCCCCATACTCTGCTTCCCATGCCCTAAAGAGGTAAACATTCCTGTGGCTTTTGCCCCCTTCCTCTTCCAAACCTGTGTGAGAAACATACCTTGTAAAAGAGGAGTCGTTTAAAACGTAACCTCTGACTTTATGTCCACACTGTACACGGCTCCCCCGAGGGCTTGCGGTAGGCCAGATATTTGGTGTTGATAATCTTTTCCTGGAGATTTTATGGGAATGTTTCGAGGGGCAATTCCCAACACGCGAGGCCTTTAACCACAGCGGGAAGTCTAGTGAGGTGTTAGTGCTGCTCTCGGGGGTTTGTGGGGTTTCATCGGGGAACGTTGGGTCATTTGTCCAAATCTGTCCAAATGTCACTTTGTTATGTTTTCCTTATCGTGGTCCTCGCTGAAGGCCGCAGCCTCCAAATATCTCACGTTATAGAAACTCTACACATACAGTAGCATGACAGCATCGTTCCTGCAGTTAAATGACTTTGACAAAATGTGTCCACAGCTGTTTTTTGCCATGTTTAAAGGGATAGTTCAGGCAGGCTGGATGAATATTGATTTTATGGCTGTAGTTTTGTTTTTCCAACATAACTTTCACTTTCCATATCTGGCAGTTATTCAACCGTTTAGGAATAAGCTGAAGATTGAACGGTCGTTCCATGGAAGTTTGAGGTTCTACCGTAATGGCAAGTATATGGGTGCAAAGCTCTGCTTTCCGGTATCTATCCATCCATCTTCCAACGCTTTATCCTCCACACGAGGGTCACTCAGGGTGCTGTGCCAATCTCAGGTGACATAAGGCGATAGGCGGGGTCATGAATAGCACAAACAGTCTAGGAGTTAGGATAATAAATGTACACATGCCATATCCTGTCGGCCTAAGACTCAGTGGATAAAATGACTACCTGCTCAGATCTATGACATCTGAAGAGTATGATCACGGACTTATCTGACCATCACACAGCCTTTACTAACTGGAAACTGAAGTTTCACTCTCCCACACCAAAGCCCATAGAGAAAATCAGTGATTTTACGTCACAGCTTCATCACACATGAAGACTCATCATAACACGGCATTACTGCATTCTTTGCTGACGAGGTTAAGCACACAGCAGAGAAAGGAACAGCGTAGCGTGAAATTGCTCAGACAGGAACATATGGAAACATCCACCCTGTCCTGTTGGTATGCTGGGACTGTTTGAAACTGAACACCAGGCCAGGTAAAGGAAAGAACTGAGGACACTGGAGTCGTGTCCTTACATGAGGTGCAGTGTGAAGCCTGATTAACAAAGTTATTTCCGTCAGTGAAAGTATTTAGTATTTGGAAAGGGGCTGGCCTGAAGGATTTTTGACCTCACTTAAACTCCACTGCTGCAGCTGATTGTTGGCAGTGGACGTGGTCAGTGATTGGATCATCTGTTTCCCTGCACACGATCAGCGAAAACAGCGGAATAAGTGGGAACATTAGGCCGATACTTTCCCCCAGATATGAACGAGTGCAGGCCAGGACACTGAATCACCAGCACCAGTGATGAAAGCTGCTGACAAAAGATAACAATCTTTGACACTTTGTGTCTAATGAAGTGGACATGTTTCCACAACAGAGACAGAATGAATCCTCTGAGAAAGAGACACCCAGCGTCCTGAATGGCATTGATTTAGTCTGGAAACTCATGCCACATGCACGATGAGCACTGTCTGCCACTGCAAACGCAGATTTTCAACACTCACCACGAGTGGAAAAGTTTACTGATGCCACTTCTGACCAACAGGCAGAGATGAAAATGTCTCTGTCGCCTTTAGATCGACTTGCAACCAATCAGACCAATCAGCGGGATGACGCATGCATCTCGGCCGCCATCTTAGATGTATACAAAAGCTGCTACACGTCACTTCTCTGCCGTCCAGGGGAAGAAAAGTCGGCAGATTTGCCATCAACATTGTACAGGGTTCCCACATCTTGGTTGACAAGAGGGCATCTTGTGAGGGGGGGTCTTCGTCCACTTTTATTGATTTGCAGTGATTGTCCTTGGGATCTTGGTCAAAGTCGGTCTTTGCAAATTTGTATTTGGGGAGACAGAGATGTTGGAATTTTCATTTCCCAGACATCATGTCGTCATTTTTCTCTCTCGTTGTTCTGCATGGAATCTCACGTCAACGGTGGACAGCAGGGGTCACCAACTATGTTTATACATTTCCCAACACTTTGGGAGCCTCACATTCAAATAAAATGAAATCACATTTACATTTTGGCCTAATCATTTATTATAGTTCAGATTTTTTTGACTGTGAAGTCTGTTAGTTTGAAGCTTGTTGTTGAGTCTTTGAAATAAGGAAACACGAGTGCAGCAAGTTTGTCCTCACTTTTGAATATAAACAAAGTCAAATCGTCATTGTCTGTTACGTCATTATTGATTGAAGTGGATCTAAGGCCAGGCTCCACTCACAGTACCCTCTGCTGGACCATGCAGTAATTACATCAGACAGACTGCTGTGCTTCTAGGCTGTTTATTTTAAACTTTAACAGGTTTTTAAAGTTCAAATTTGAAGTTTGAATGGAAAGTACTGTGGAACACATCGTCGACCGATCTGAGGGAGATATTAGCTCCCGTCTCTGAATCCACAGTTTCAAGATGAAACAGTAAAGCCAACATCTCGATCCCTGTAGTCCAAGTGGAGCAGAAATGCTCACTTGTGAGTGAGCTTTTCCGCTCATGGAGAAATGTTCAGTATGGTTTTACGCTCGTGGAAACTCTGCATCACACGTGCATGCGTGCGGCTTTCAGATGCTTTTGAGCTTTGAGCCTAAACACACGCCACACTCCTGCAGCTTCCTCCGTGAACTTGTGCAAAGACATGGTTCATGAACACACATCAGGTCTGTCCCGCAGACACGCAGCGCAGCGCTGAGGATCCTGGCGACTGGTTTAGTTGTTGTGTTTAAGTCGCCTGCCAACGACGCATCAAAAAGGCCAGATTGCTCAAAGCGAAGCCAACGTCTCGCCACATGGTGATGACAGAAAACTGCAACTCACCAAATCCAAGGAGCTGCCTCAGCACTGTGGTCAGATCACAAGAAAGGGTTTGGAAACATCCGCGGTCGACGTTTGGCAGAAATGACAAAGACCATGCTGCTAAAATGGGACCACAAATAAAACACATGTGCTGTAAGAGGAATGACATCATCCTATAGTAACACGGGGTGTGAGGTGCGTCTGTAGGTGACTAAATGCCTTACTGTACGCACTGGATGTTCACGCTCTAACTGTACAGTTAGTAAGTGGGGATATAAATGACTGAAATACTGTAATCACATATGATAATCCATGCCTATGTAGCTCTACAATATCTTATGACTATGTTCAGCACTTTACGTCACTGTTGCACAGACTTTTCTGACGACAAATCTTAACTTTTGTATGTTTTTGTAAACCACTCTCTCCCCCACACCAAGGTCCATAGAGAAAATCAGCCATTTTTACATCACAGCACACAGGTGTTGTTGATCCACTGCTGCATCCGTCAATTTTGTGACTTCTATGTTTGAAATTGTCAGTTTGGATTTATATAAGAGACACAAACTGACCACACGGGGCAACAGTGGACTGATGCCAAGAAGCAACATCAGTGCGAACGTAACAGTATCTCATACAACCGCACTCCAAATACCATGAGCTGAAAAACACAGATTTCAGCGATGGACTTTGGTGCAGGAGAGTAAGTTGTTTACAAACGAGGAAAAAGCAAGAACCATAACTGACACAGAGTTGCTATGAAGAGAGCAACACCAAGCATATCTGTTGTAGAATTACAAAGCCTAACATGGGTCGATCTACCAGCCATAAAGATTAATGTTTATATGGATTCAGAAGTAACTCGATGGGGGACAAAGTGCAGAGAAGACGTTCAGCGAGTTCATGTCCACCTGCTTCTTTTAACCATGTTTCCATGGTTACTGTTTCTATTTATCTATCTAACAGATTTACATTTTTTAAAGTCAAATTTGAACTTGTTTTGGTGATGAAAAAGACATGTATGTATGGGTGTGTGATGGACAGAGTGGTTCCAGCCGTGTTGTGGGGGGAGGAGAGAGGAGGTGTGCTCATCAACCATTGGATGCTCATTATCTTCCTTGTTTACTTTTTTGTAACAGAAGAATTTCCCTCTGGGGATCGATGACATAAACTGTGATTCTCATCATTCCACTGCAGTGCTTGAGAAAAATAACACGACATTCACATTCACTGCATTTACTCCTCTCTCTGGGACAAACGACAGTCAAGTTTGTGTTTGTATGACATGACGGATCATCCGAGTTTGTGCCATGTCATATTGGATCATTCTGGATTCTGACCACAAAGCACCACAGAGGCTGGAAGTGACCAAACCAGTTTTATGTCAGTCATGATGACAACCACAGCCAAACATGTGACATTCATAACACAGGTGTGCAACTGTTATGTGTTATGCTGACTGTTACGTGTTATAACTACATAACACCCGTGTCATTGGTTTCATAACCTTTCTGGTTGCACATGTGACCAACATTTTTAATTGTGCACCTAACAATTTTTCAGGTCGCACTGGTGCACCTGACGCTGTCCAGATGAAAATGTGAATTTCTTTTGTTAGCATCATCTCTCTGAGTTCAGTGGTAGGATCATATCGTGGTCTGAAACAATAAGCGACAGAGCTAGGGCGGGTCTTTGCCTCTGATTAGCTGTGGTACTGTTCACTACTCTAAGTCGTGTGTGTTTATAAAGTCAACCAAGTGTTGCTTTATAGGCTTTACTTCACTTTCCAACTCCTCCGAGCGACTTGTTTTTGTTGTTTCTGGTGTTATTGGAGACTTTTGTGGTGTTTGGAGACTCTCACGTGAAAGCACACGTATCACTCTGCAGTTACTGCGCTCAACAAGCAGCGGGTGCTGTCGGGATCCCCGCCCCCCTCCCAAAGCACTCACGGGCGGTCAGTCTCACAGTAGCGTCCGCAGTCAGAGCCAGAGGTGAGGAGACCCTCCCCGCTCTGCGTCCAGGCCGCTAACGAATCGCGCATGTATGGCCGGTAACAGCGGGTCAACAATGTTTCGAATCGAAACATTAAAAAACACAAAATATCTGTAACACACACTACAATTAACCCAAGAATTTCCCCATGGGGATCAATGAAGTATTCTGATTCTGATTACAAGCCGTGACACGTGTGCAGAGAAAGGGGCCCCCTTTCAGCGGCAGGCAGTCATACTCACGTCCTCTGAGGAATCTGAAATGATCTTTGAGATTTGAAATGTTTCCTTTCAGTTCAGTGAAGCACTTTCTTTTTCTTTATAATCCTGCTTCAAATAAAGACAAGCATTTCTCTACACCTTATTCTTGTTTAAAAAACCTTCACATTATATCAGAGTTATGGAGAGCGATAAAAAGGTGACCGCATGGCGTTAAAGGCGAAGCAATGAAACATTTGGGTGCACTTAAACAAAAAAAGTTCATCGCACCATTGCAACCCATGCAGAAAGTTGAATTTCCACCTTTAATCAGCTGCACTCACATAAACTGTTACACACTACACACACAATGTGTTACTGAGCGCACTTTCACCTCTTGAGTTGTAAACTTGCCTTATCACTCACACTTCATAATCAACAAACAGTGGCATACTACACACTACAATACTTAACAACATAGTGGACTTACCAGTCAGTGGATAGTGTTGCTGACTCTGTTGTGTGTCAGGTGTTGGAGGACCATATAATACACTGGGTGCTGGTGGGAGGAGCAGATGAGCTTCCATCACTGGGATTGGCTTGTGTTTTTGTGAGTGTGGTCGGGGCGTAACTGTTTTGTCAGAGCTTAACTGGTTTGTCAACATGTACGTGGAGAGCCAGGTTAATTCATCTTTTTTGTCACTGAAGTCGTAAAACATTCAAAAATGTGAACTAGTCCGTAGGCCAGAACACATTCTGGTACCACTGGGAGTGGTAAAAGTAAGTAATATGTTTTGAAACTTGAAAATGATATTTTCTTTGCTAAATGTTGGAGATTATCAGTGGCCAGCAGTCTGTCGACATCACGTTTTAGTATCGGCTCAGCTCACTTGGCACCTCACCAGAATGAAAAGTAGGGTTGAGCTGTGTGACAACTGCAGAGTGGAAAACCTGTATGTATTTGCACTGTAACGATGACATGACAGTGTGTGTGTGTGTGTGTGTGTGTAGGTGGGGGAAAATCTGAATACCTTCAAAGGAACAACATTGTTGGAACTTAATGTCAGGAACAAGGACCTAAAGTGACGGGAGGAGGATCTAGAACCAGACCTTGAGAACAGGTCGTCAGATGATGAGGGAGAGCTAAACCACAACATTCATCAACATCTAACATGGAACTCATTGTGGGGTTGATACACAGCTGCCGATGGGACATGGCCTTTTTCAGAAATCATTACCACCTAGAGTGGAACCAGAATCTGGTCTGGACTATGGATTATTTGTCTTGTGTTGCAAAAACATGCAAATTTGGGGATTTGACAAATTGGACACACTAAATTGAAAAGTGAATGGCTGTTTGTCTATATGTGGCCCAGTGATGGACTGGCGACCTGTCCAGTGTGTGACCCCGCCTTTCGCCCTATCTCAACTGGGTGAAATGGATGGACGGATGGACGGATGGACGGATGGATGGATGGACGGAAGGCTTTAGATTTTTCCGTCATGGCAGAAGAAAATCGGTCAACACGTCCCCAGGTCTATAATTTACTTTGGACACTTCTACTCTTTCAGTCATGCTCGTCAGACTCTCCTGACTCTGTGCAGAGCAGCCGTTGTGCCTCCAGCTAGTCCCCGTTATAAGATGTGTCACTACCTGTGTGCAGAGCGGGAACGTTACGCCTGTCTGCCTGTATCTGTTTCACCTCAGTGGTTTTCTGGGAGAGACAGAAGCAGTCTATCATTAAGAGCAGCAAGCTCTAATAACCAGCTTTTCCCTCTCTGCACACATTATTTTTTACCCCTCATCTGTTTCTGGATCAATTTTGAAATTTTAAACAAACTGCTGTTTTCTTTCACTTCCGCACAATTATGACAACTCGCTTCCTGAGTGAACGGCACATTTCGCATCGCAGATAATCACATCGCCTCATCTAGCCACGCAAAGAAATGAGATAAAAGAATAAGGGTGGCGCCAGACTAGAGGACGCTCACTGATTTTCTCTATGGGGTTTGGTGCTGGGTTTACAAAGCGACAACAAACGGTAGTTTTCAGACAGAAAATTGCATCAAACTACAAAACAAGTCGTGTAGATCTGTGTTTCCGTGTGTCAGCCATGTTTTCAAATGACTCGGGAACTTTTCCTGAGTTTCTCACATGAGACAGTTTCATGCAAAGTTGCCGCAGCTGAGACAATCTGCAAAAGCCAATACCTCTAATTTGTACATAGTGAGATATTAGAGACTGGCAACACCCACTGTGTGTGTTGCCAGTAATAACAGGCAATTAAGTAATCTGCCTCACACGATGGGTGCCACAAATTCATCGCGTCTCATTCCAAAATGAACAAATGACTTAAACAGTGGGAGAAGCAGCGTTCCACTCTGTCAACCTCCCCTGTTTTTGTGTTGTTTTCTTGGTCCTGCTGTCAGGTCCTCCAGGGTCACAGAGCCGGAGGAGGCCGTGTGGTCGCAGACACTTGACTCTCTAAAGTGGATTGACAGTGATGTGCATCCAAACACAAAGGAAACAACATCTGTGGTAATCTGCCAAACTACATTATGAGGTCTGTAAGTAATTGTTCCCGTTCTCTTTGGCCGCGTCATGTTCTGATATGAAATAAAAGTCAGATTTAATGCCGTTGCTCTAAGGAAGAACAACAGCATGTGGTCTTTCTGTCCTGACCGAGTTGCAGGACTTTCACTTTCTCCCACTGTGTACTAAACAACATCCAAAAATCTGCCCATGCAGCCGATGAATCCATTAAGTCATGCGACATGTCGCCATATGGAGCGAGTTACCAACAAGCTCCTTCCCCTCGGCGTGTGTCACTCTCAAAATACAATCAGGGACAACATACATCATCGTTCCTCCGCATGTGAGTGAAATATAATTAGTGGTGAATCCTCAAGAACTGACTTCCACTCCTTCCAACTGCACTGGCGCCAATAAAATTGTCTTATTTTCCACTGGTGGGTGAAAATAGTGACAAAAAAACACAAACAACACACGATGAAAACTCCTGTGTGTGTGTGTGTGTGTGTGTGTAACTGTTATCACTGTATTAGTGAAGCGAGCTGCAGAGTCATTGTTGGTGCGATTAAATCCACACCCTCTTCACTTCTGACACGGGGAAATGCCTTCCAGGCATCTTTGCTGTGAAGTTTTCTAACAGCGTACAACACGAGCGTACAAACGGCATCCACGTGACTCCACACACTAACTCCTCCCACAACTTGGACATCTGTGTCTTTTTTGAATTTGAATAATATGGGAGTTTTTCTGCGATTGTTTCCCATTGAAAATGAACTGCATTCTCATAATTGTGTACCTCTCTAAGATGTAATTGTCTACATCTTGTGTACCTCAAGCCAGGAGTCTCTGCAAAAATGTCACTATGTCCTCATAATGACAATAAAAACTTCTTGAATCTAATGCAAAGAGCGGCGAAACGGCGTCCAATCGTCACCTTTCCATCGCCGGCGTTTGTTTCCGCTGAAACGCAAACACACACCTGTGAAACGACACGTTCACGCGGCTCCGTGATGACGACGCCCTCCGCCTTTCAACAAGCTCTCATTTAGCAGGCGAAGGTGGAGCAGACGGATCTGACAGCGAGGAGGATTCATGTGAGTAGAGGCACGCAGGGATTCCTCCACTGTAAACAAACACAAACACAGGCTGTGATGGACAAATGTGACTCCGCTGCCAGG
This sequence comes from Solea solea, assembly GCF_958295425.1. Lineage (NCBI taxonomy): Eukaryota > Metazoa > Chordata > Actinopteri > Pleuronectiformes > Soleidae > Solea > Solea solea. Next base: position 2,440,590 of record NC_081135.1, on the reverse strand, counting down.
ACACATTCTTCTGGGGAAATTTGGCACGTGGAGAGGAGGCGTGGGTGATGGTGTCATGCGATGAGACATGTGTTTATGCTTCTTTGGCAATGACAAGGCAGATTTTTTTTTACGCCGTCATTTTTCAGTCCATAACTGCGACGGTTCTGTCAAATATGGCAATGTCTGTGAGCATGAGCAGAATCCTGGTACATGACTGAGTTATTACAGAGAAGGGAGGGTTCACTCCTCCACTGGGATGTCATCCAAACACCCCCCCCCCCCGCTGTTTGCTTTCTGTCCTTTTGTCCTCATCCAAGCCAGGGTTTGTGATTCAGGAAATGTCCAAGTGTTTCATTTCAAAGAAACAACACAATAAACACAGTCACACTCTCAGCTCATAAAACATGTCAGATTAAGTCGACAAGAATAAATCCACTGCTTTATCTCACTGTGAAACACACTTTAGCGACAGGAATCACGTTCTCGCTCTCCCACACCAAACCCCATAGAGAAAATCAGTGATTTTAACATCACGACTCATCACTAAGTTCTTCTGTGTTATTTTGTGACTTCTGTGATTAAAAAAACATTGTTTAGATTTACCTGAGTGACACAAACTGACCACACGAGGCAGCGGTAGACCAGCAGCTCCTGTGTCGTCCATGGGCTTAAAATGTTTTCATCTTTAAGGGGAATAAACTATGAGAAAGAACCACAGACTTCTCGCCCCCACACACACACTAACACGCCCATCGCTGATTTTGAGCAGCTTTGACAGACAGGCTGGGTGTGATTTAACGCTCTGGCGTGCAGGTCGCTGCAGCTCCACCAGATTTACACTCAGCCCTGGGCTTTTCATTACCTTCCCCCCTGTGATGGATTACCCACGGCCACAATAGCCACTGTGACGCCTGTCACCGCCATCACGGGGACAGGCGCTCCTTCAGCACACAGTTCAAGTCTATGCTGTGCAGCCTCAGTCACATTAGACCGCTGTGTGACCACCAAACAAGAGTGAGAAGTGTTGCTGCTTTCCAGCACTGAAAGGAATGCCATACATCAAGAGAATTCTCCCCACCCTGGAGAGGTCAGATAAGTTTCACTGTAAACCCTTGAGCCAGTAATGTTCCGTTACTCCAGACTCGGAGTGGAGCTGGACGTGACCTTGCACGACATTCCGCCGCTTAGAGATCCCTGTTTTTGTTTTACTTTTCCTGAACTTAAGGGCCTCTTTCCTATCTAAGCTCTTAATAGGCAGCAGAGAGGCATTCCTCCACATTAGCACGTCATAAACCCGAAAGGCGTCTTTTCCCCCCGGTGAATGTGTGGCTCCCCTGTGCTCGGCGACGTTAGCACCTCCACCAAAAATATGAATAGTTTGGGAGTTTTCGGTAACAGCAGCTTGTTGTGATTGGAGGCTGCGCAGATTGAAAATAGTGAGCGTCTTAATTGGGATCTTAGCGTCACCCCATAAACATGATTTGTGCGGCGGCGCAGCTACTTTGAATGTGCACACTTTAAAACATGGCTTGTGCGCACGCGACTGAAGCGAGTCGCTTTGTCTGCCTGTAAGCAGCCAGTGACTTTTGTGGGATTCTACAAAGGAAAGAGGGAAAGAAAAATGAGCGAGATGCCTGGAATGCCGTGTGAGAGAAAATGCACGACCAAGAAAACCGCAGAGGCAAACTCTGCCCCGAGTCTTGCATGTGTGCAAATCAAAAAACAAGAGCGGAGGAGACAGAGAGCCAGACAGTGGTAGGAGATAGCGGAGCATTCCCCAACAAATATGCTGCACAGGCAACATTCAGAGACGCCTCCAGCTCTGCGCAATTAAACTGTAATCTAATTATACGACAGAAGAATTCACCAATTCACCCACTGGAATCTGAGCCCTTGAAGAGCACAATACTGCCATTCCACCTGAAAGCACAAACACTGCACATGAGGGAGGTGTTGTTGCATATCTGGCCTCACGTTACCTTTTATTACCGATTTGACACCGGATATTTTCAGCACAGAACAAATTGCGTGATAAAATAAGTGTTATTGAAGCTGGGTTAGGCCGCGCCGCGATAAAATCTTTATTGTCAGACTCTTTCAAAACATTTGTGTGCGTCTTTCGTTGCCAAGAACCAGTGTGGGACACCGACACTCACTTCATAAAACTCTATGCCAGATTAAGTCTACAATCATTTAAGAATATGTACAACACTTAATCTTAAGATGTTAGACAGACTTTTCTGTGTGGAGACTGAAGTCTGTGATCCACTCGCTCTCCCACACCAAACCCCATAGAGAAAATCTGTGTTTTTAGCTTGTGGGGACACAGCAGCTGCTGGTCTACTGCTGCCTCGTGTGGTCACTTTGTGTCACTGAGTTAAATCTGAACACAGGATTTCAAACACTCGAGTCACAAAATAACACATTTGAACTTGTGATGGAGGCGGCAGTGGATCCACAACTCCTGCGTGCTGTGATGTTAAATCGCTGATTTTCTCTATGGGGTTTGGTGTGAGCGGTTTCTTAAAAGGACAAACTACAGTTTCCCATTGGAAAAGTCTGTCTAACAGCAAGATAGAGCGGCAAAGATATTATTAACATATCATAGACTCAACTTTATGATCAATAACAACAAAAGTGTGTTGTTAAAGCCTACCCGAGTTTTTAAGTGTTTTAATAATCATTTAATGGGCACGAGTGAGGTTTTATATTGGCAGCAACACACACACAACTCAACATAGCCTGTATTTTTACTCCAGTTCGAGTTGAATCAAAAATGTTTATCTTGAGTCCAGTTCTGTTTCTACCCCTGTGGGTTTCTCCTCTAATGTCCTGGAACTCCTTTCCTCTGGGAGGATGTTCGACAGGAAATGGAACTGGCTGAAATCCCTCGCGGGAGTTTTATTCGGGGGCAGCCACTTCCTCTGCCGGCGTGCCAGGCCGTGCCAGCTTACGACAGAACCCAGACCACCGTGAGAAAAACTGCCCTTGACGTCCTCTGGGCGCCGTGGACTGATGTGGACTGATGTGGACTGTCGCGGTCTCCAGAAAACGTGACCTCGCTCAACCTCATAAATCACAGCTTTGAAGGGATGATGTATTAAAAAAAACAATGGTAAAAAAAAGTGTTTGGCAAATGTTTACATGGATACAAGAAGTGTATTAAAGGTCACACGGTGCCAGATAAAAAAAATAAAGCATGGACGACGAACTGATACAAAGACGGAAGAGGACGATAGCGTGGAGGCGAGAGGAAACAGATGGAGGGGGGAAAAAAAGAGAGATGGTTTGGAAACAGAGTGGTGGAGCGGCGAGGAGGAGGAGGAAGGAGGAGGAAGGTTTGGCGGTGAGGGTTTCCCTGATGAAGCACAGCTGACGGTGCAAACCTACAGCGCTCTCATGACAGACTTCACCACATCAACCCGTTGACTCTACTGTTCAGACGGTCCAGCACCGGGGCCCACACACACACACACACACACACACACACTCCTGACCTTCTGCACTCTGTGTGTGTGTGTGTGTGTGTGTGTGTGTGTGTGTGTGTGTGTGTGTGAGATCTCTGATTCAAAGTCATTCATGCAAAATGCTTATTCATGCTCCTGCAATCATTCACACACACACACACACACTTTTGTGTATGTTCTTTGGCTAATGTTTGGGCTTCTTTTGGACCAGAATCACTCCCAAAGCAACTAAGTGATTCTGGTTTGAGCAGGTGTGTGTGTGTGTGGTTGTAGTGATGCATATTAAACATTAAGCATTAAACACTGACTTTGTCAGCAAGCTCCAGCCTAATGCACTGGCACCGGCAGCAAGTCGCCGTATTTTAAACAGAAGTAACGTAGCATTTGTTTCACCATCAGCCAAAGCGTTGTTGCACATAAGTTTCACATAAGACGACAAACCACACAAGACGATGGTTTCTTCTCTGCAGACGTTTCCACAAGAGATAAAGTGTCGTACAGCTCCAAGTGTCCACACACAAAAATAACGTCTGGACACTGGTAAGTATGTGACGTCATTCGGAGAATCTCAACTCAAAGAATTGTGTCAGGTGTGTATATATATATAATACATTCTGCTCTAACCCTGCAGCATCTACACATGCTACAACATCTTCAAAATCAGTTTATTTTTCATTATCTTAGTCTTAACCTAAAGGTTGATGTCGCTTTGTAAACCGCTCTCATTCCTGCACCAAACTCCATAGAGAAAATCAGCGATTTTACATCACAGCACACAGGAGTCGTTGATCCACTGCTGCATTCATCAGTGAGTTTAAATGTGTTATTTTGTCACTTTAGTGTCTTAAATCCTTTGTTCAGATTTACCTCAGTGTCACAAACTGACCACACGAGGCAGCAGTAGACCAGCAGCTCCTGTGTTTCCTGCAAGCTAAAATCGTTGATTTTCTCTATGGGGTTTGGTGTGGGAGAGTGAGAGGTTTACAAATTAGGTCAACAGTGAGATAAATCAGCAGACATATTCTTAAAATACCAGAGACTTCAGCAGTTGTATGGTTTATTAGGGGAGTCTTTTGTCAAGTGGGTAAAATCCGTGTTTCCCTGCTGACAGCCGCGTTTTACGTGAGAGCGAGTGTCCGTGACATGAGCTTCCTCTTTAAACCTGCACGTCACACTTGTTTCAGCAAAAGAAATATGCTCTTTGCAACTTTTCTGCCCCACTGAGTGACTGATATGTGCCTTAAAGGCAGGTGCAGGAACATTGTAGGTGGCTGCAGACTGATGGATGGTCTGAGGACCTGGTCTATTTACACACGGGGGGAAAAAAAGAGGCGCTTTCACCTCACACGTGCCACCTTAAGAGGATCACATGTATGTGTGGGAACCTCTCACGCCTGCAGAGGCCAAGGCCAAACTTTACTCTAAAGTAAAGTTATGTAAATCTCAATCAGGAGGATTTATTATTTCCAATTATTCTGTGGTAAACACGGCTCTTTCATTATTTAAACAGCAATTATGACCGCGTTGCTGTTTGTTTTCGCATTGATCAAACAAATTTAGTGTGCACTTGTCGAGAATGAGTAGAATATTTCATGCGGAGAAGCCGTTTCCAGTGTGTTGCACTCTCCGCACATGATTATGTTAATGTATGAGTGCATCTGTGCTGCGTTAAAACAAACAAACACACACACACACACACACACACACACACACACCCCAAAAGACAAATGGACAACACCCATTCTCCACACATCCGTCTTCCTGCTCCACAGTCGGCTGAGCTCTGTACACAAAGTCAGGCTGGGGTCAAAGGTCATCATCGCCCACATGCTCTTTTTCATCCATAATAACAACACGAGATCAGAACCCCCCACTGACCGTCGTGTCTGTTGATAACCAGACTGATGAGTGATCGGAGTGTGTGTGTGTGTGTGTGTGAGAAGTACGTCTGTTTAAGTAAACAATCTTTTTTTTTTTTTAATGAGATTTAACAGAGAGAGAGAGTGAGTAAGCAAGTTTCTCTGCTTCACTGTCAGTCATGTTAATGCATCCAGACATTTATGAAATCATCTGAAAAGCATGAGGGGGAGAGAGAGAGAGAAGATATTTATGGCTGTTTACGAGCATCAAGAGGGTGAAATATTACAAAGTGACAAGCTGAAGACGACGGGGGTTTTGAGTGACGCTACAGCTCTCGTATAACGAAATTGGAAAAGAGTTGACGGACGGGTCAGTGTGAGGTGAATATTCATGCTGCTGTGTGACCCACAGAAATATGTATTCACTCAGGCTGGAGGAGGGCGGAGTCTGCAACACACTTGGCGGCCGAGATAGAGCTAAAAACGCTGATTTTCTCTGTGGACTTTGGTGCAGGAGAGGCTTCTTCTTTCAGTGCTCTCTTCTGTCACAACAACTGTCCTCATGTCCTCCTTTCACAACATCCATGAACCAATATAATCACAATCCCGCCTCTGCACATGACCAAACCATCTTTACTTTAGAACAGGGGGTGTCCCTGTCCAGCTCTTCCAAGAGCATCTTCACTTGTCTCCTTCTACACTTGGATCCACCTCGGCACTCTCACCCTTCGGCAGGCCGCTGTTCCCATCTAGCGTCTGCTAAAGGCTTAAATGTAAATGTATTTGTGTCCATCATCTCATGTTGAAAGTTGGTGCAGGAGAGCGACCACTTTAAAAACATCACTTTCCAATCAGAAAATCTGTCAAACGGCGAGAAAAAGAGGCAAATATATTGTTAAGTTATCTTCGACTTCAGCTGACGAAGGATTTTTCAGGCGAGACTTTTCTTAAGGGTCCAAAGTCAAGTCAAGTCAAAGTGTCCGGGTTGACTATTCTTATCCTCAAGTGAAGGTCAAGGAGAAGAGGTGGCTCTTTAAAGGTGATTTAAAATGTTCAATGGTTCATTTCCATAGGTAACTTGTTCCAAAGTTTAGGGGCAGCTACAGAAAACACCAGATCGCTGCAGGAACGTCAAAAAGCAGCTCGGGATGGAGCGTGAAGACAAAGAAGAAGTTCAGTGATGGCACCAAACCGTTAAGAACGACAAAAACGACAAAAAAACTTTCAAAATCAATCTTAAAATGAATAGGAAGCCAGTGGAGGGAGGAGCAACACATTCTCTGTCTGCAGCTGGAGTCTCTGCACAGACGACTGATCTAAAGCAACATACAGAGAATTACAATAATCCAAAGGACTGCAGACTGTAACCTTGACTCTCGTGCACATAAAGGTTTTATTCCAAGGCTATGAAAACCAAGTGATTCTCATTTTAAAGTGATTATACACTTTATACACAAACATTTATGGGTAGTTTATTCAATGTCTGCCAATAAAGCCCGTCCTCAATGCAACACACTGAAACTTTAATGCCTCATAAAAAGTGAATCTCTGGTGATTTCTGTTGTTTGCGAGCCACAGAAACAAACACAAACAAACAGTGTGGGCTGGCAAACGTCCACTCTTTCTTTGTCATTTTTCGCATGCCACACAGAGGCGTCGCCGTCTCCCCTCTAAACACAACAAGATGACCCCGCCCTCGCTCAGCCCCCGTCCAGCCAATGAGCGCTGAGCATGGAGTAAGATGTTTACCCTCCTCCTCCTCCTCCTCCACCTGTTCCTAATCACACCGGTCACAGCATCTGACGACCAAACGGCGTGACCAATCAGACGCAGAGGAACACGACACATGGGCGACATCTCCTCGGCCTTCATCATCATCATCATCGTCGCCGTCGTCCCTATCAACTTGACTTACAGAGACATTCTTGTGGCATTCAGGGGAAAAAAGAAAAAACCCACTGGTCAGGAGGAGCAGTCTTTTTTTCTCCCTCTTCAACCACTTCCCAGAAGATGAAACCAGAACCACATGGTGGGAATTTTCCCCTGAAACAACCCAGTGCAAGACTTTGAAACCACTTCCAAAACATGGACATTTTTCCCCGTCGTCGGCACACATGCCTGTAAAATGTCGAGCAGGTGTAACGTCGCTCTGATTTGAATTTGGTTAAAAAAAAAAAAAGATTCTGGGTGGTTTGGACCGACGACGGTTGCCATAACAACCTCGTGTAAATATGCATGACCTCTGGTAATGAATTCAAAAATGCTAATGCTCAAGCATCTCCTGCTGGAGCTGCACAGAACTGGCCCGTGTTGTCTTCACATGGAAAAGTCAGCGGGTTGATTTCTAAGCGTTGGAGCTCGGGGACAAAAGCAGAGGGTGACTTTTGATGCATTTACATTTTTATAAAGTAACTGCAAACATAAGAAGCACAGGCTCGGAAAGTTTAGTGAATAAAAATAGAAAATATTTGTATATAATATAATGAATTTTACATGTCTATGTGTTCATCTTCCATCTTTGTTTGTTTAAATGTTTGTTAACTTTCATATTCTGTGTTTGTTTTAAAAAGAAGAAGGTGCAGAAGGTAAACCATCTTTTTCCTCACGGACACAGAGCGCTGTGGTACATAATTATGCCAGCACTGTAGTTGTGCTGTACCGTTACACCAAAAACACGTTGTAAACATTAGATATAACGACAGAAACAATTAACCGAGTCAGGGGAAGAAAGGGAACTAATGTCTGTTTGTTTACGTTTACGGCGTTCTGTGATTTTCCCACTCTGGGAGGAGTTTTCAAAAAATACCGTTTCAGCGTGGACGGAACGTCAAACCCGTGTCCGTGTGGACGGGCCCTTAAACTTCACCACTTGAGGACAGACATTATGACAATGCTTGTTTTGTTTGTTGCTTATTCAAATGTCTCTAATGTCACGTCGTCAAAAAGATAAAAAATCCATCGTATCGACTGGACTAAGATTAAAAAAACACCAATAAATTCATAAATAAACTGTGTCTGGATTACACTCGTCACGTTTCATTGCAAAATAATCAAAATCACAATACGACCACGTGCAGAATCCAAAATAGAAAGATGCTGCAAACGTTGGATTGAGATCAAACTTGGCTCTTGTAAAAAAACAGAGTTGATTTTGAACATTTCATGACAATTAAGATGCAAATGAAATCCATTTTCATGTGTATCCCAGGTGCAGTATCTGTCAAATCATTTCTTTTCTTTTGATGACGAGCTTCCTCCACAAACACAATGTGAGCGTATTGACATTGGCCTTGTGTGTGTGTGTGTGTGTGTGAAAAAGGAAGCGGCTGTTGTCACCGAGCGAAAAGGAACAGCGTGTTCACGTCAGAGTGTGTGTGTGTGACTGTGGAATGATCTCCTTGGCAGCAGCTTAAAGGATCCTTCAGCGGCAGAGAAACCTCCCCGTCCGGGCTGCTTTCCACTTCCTCTCCGTCCACAAACACCCGGCAGGTCTCCACTGGATCTCTCGCCCAGGGAAGGACGGCTCCTCCAGGGGGAGAGCTGCCATGTGATTGCATCACCGTCGTTCTTCCTCCAGGTGCTGACGGGGCGTGATGCGTGCTGAGGGTGTGAGTCAGGACGAAACCTCGCTCATTAATCCTCGGCCTTCGCCATTGTTCGCCTTCACACGCTGATCTGCAGCCAAGCGGCGGTGACTTCAGAGTTTATTTATGATTCCTGACTCATCAAACTTTTACTTTGGCAATCTTGCAGCGGTCCTCAGTTTATCTTTTTATTACAAAACCAAACCTAAAGGAATAGTTCAGGTTTCTTGGAGCAGTACGAGCTCGGGCCTCACACCAGTTTAAGAGGAACCAAAGCGGGAGGACGCTACTCTGTGTTACTCCGGTGGAAGTAAACACATTGGCAACTTCCTCTACTTTCCGCTCATCTTCACAACCCAGAATATGACACGCTCACTGATGATGTCAGAACCAACTGTTCAGAATCCAAACCCATTTTATTTTTTGGTTTGAACGTGCTGTGTGAAAGGACCGCGAGAGAACCAAGGTTCCAAACAGAGTGCCAATGGGAGCCTGGTGTTAAAGAGTCTTTCAGAGAGAAAACACGGCTGATTTTACTCACATTCAGCAGTTTACCGGGACAAAATGCTTCTTGGCCCTGCCCGCCACTGCTCTGCTGCTGTATACACACAAATGCTCCCTCGGTCACGTCTGACAAGACCAGATCAGAACAGACAGAGGCCAAATATCAACAACCACAAAAACCACAAAAAGCAACAGACAACAGCTTTATGTTAAATGTGTATGAAGCTCCTCCCCCTGGTTGAGTCTTGTAAAGTTAAACTTCAGTTTCAGACGTTAAAGCTGCACTATGCAGGACTGCTGGAGGAACTGTTGATTCTCTCTCTCTCTGAGCTGCCCTGTGATTGCACACATCTTCTAGTGATGCTGCCAGGGATTCCCACGCCTTGGTTGTCATCAAATTCAATGACTTTTCAAGGACATTCCAGGACCAATTCCCTCAAATTCAAGGCCCAAATGGTCTGACACAGCTTAAGATGGGAGGGCAACTTATAAGAGCCTGTCTTCGCCCCGTGATGGCGTCCACTTTCATTGACACTCTGCATCTAGACAAGTGATTGTTCTTGGGATCCAGGACAAAGTCAGTCTGTCATGTCTTTGGTGAGACAGAGATCTAAGAATGTTCATTTCCCAGACATCACAGCACTTTCAATGACTCAGGGAACCTGTGCTGCAGATGTAGTAGTCAGGCTGTAAACAGAGTTGTCCATGTCCTCCCTCAAATCCCTTCACTGACATCGTTCTGAAAGGTTTCTGTTCTTGCATACTCTACCTTTAAAGCATAAACTTCTCCTCTGAGAGACAACAGGGCGCGTTTCACCTGCAGTAACATGGTTTCGGCGATGTTGTCATCACACTACATTGCGTGTGACGATGTGCGCTGGCCGTTAACCCCTCGTACCTCAGCACCTGGTGTCAATAGAGTGAGGATTAGCAGCAGGTTGGTGGTGGTCACAGGAATGCTTTTCATTCTCATCCAGGGCAGAATCCTGGCTGATATACAGTGACATGTGATAGCGGGCCTGTTCTCTCCTCTTTCCTCCTGCTTTCTTCTCCTCTCCCCTCCCTCCCCCGTCTCTCCTCAGATGGGACGACACATCTGGTGAACTGTGAGGACAAAAATGTCTTCCAGATGACATTCGGCTGGCAGGTTGTCCGTCCTCTCATCTCTCGCACTCGCAGCATTTGTCTCGCCACGTCAAGTGTGTCTTTATCCGTGGTTCCCTCCGCCTGTCAGAAAACATCCCGCTCTCATTAAGCCCTGGAGCCTCTCCGTTATTTCATCCGCTCTCCGTTTGTTCCCGGGCTCCATGTGGCTGTCAGTCCCGCCGTCTGCTCCGCACTGGCACGACTCGCACTTTAAATTGGGACTGCGTGTTGTTGACATGAAAACACATCTGTCAGAAGCATTTTTACAGCTGTTGATTCGGCTCCATTAACTCTCAACACAATATTAAATTTATAGTGTGACAGTAAATATGTCACATGATGCAGTGACACTTAAAAAATGTTTTAAAATATCTTTTATAAGTTAAGTTATTTCAGGTCAGTTTGATAAAGTTTCATCATTTTTTTAAACTTTTAATGTCTTTAAACTTTAACCGCTCACTCCCCTGCACCAAACTCCATAGAGAAAATACGTGATTTTAGCTCACAGGGACACAGGAGCTGCTGGTCTACTGCTGCCTCGTGTGGTCAGTTTGTGTCACTGAGGTGAATCTGAACGAAGGATTTTAAACAACAAACTCATAAAATAACACATTTGAACCTACTGAAGGAGGCAGAAGTGGATCAACAACTCCTGTGTGCTGTGATGTGAAAACGTTGATTTTCTCTCAGGAGTTTGGTGTGGGAGAGTGAGCGGTTTACAAATCATAAACTCATATAGGTGTAGATTTTATGAGGTGAATCTTTTGTTAAGTGGCTAAAATCTGTTTTTCCTCGTGTACCTGAGTGTTTGTGTCTCAGGCTCCTCCTCAGAGACGTTGGTATCACTTCAAAACCCTTAAACTATCCCTTTAAAATCATTTACAGTCTCAGTTTTGGATTTTAACTGAACTCAGTGACTTGTTAAACATCTACTGGCTGACACGGGAAAACAAGAACAGAGTGTGCAGTACTAGACAGGAAAGATCAGCTGTGCATCAAGCACGGAGAAGTTCAGAGGGGGGAGTGTGGAGGTGGTCTGGGTGGAGGCCCTGTAAGAGCAGCAGCCATTGATAATCACATTTAATAGGAGGGAGTCTGACATGGGCAGAGAAAGTCCAGCCATGCGGCTCTTAAACGGAGAGCTCTGAGAGAGTTCATTGTCTCCCGTGGAGATAGGATCTGGGAGAACCTCCCTGCAGCATTAGTCTGCTGGTTCCAGAGATAACCCCCGATGCTGACCTCTCAACGTTCTTCTTAATCGTACACAGACTGGGTTTCACTGTCATTTGCATTTCTGCATCGAGCAAAAATGTCTTTCTGACTTTTGGAGTTTTCAGTATATTCATATACACAAGGAAAAAGAGATTTTATCCACTTTACCCAAAAGGCTCACCTCACAACACTAAGGCTTTGATATCTTAAGACTATATTTGCCACTGCATTTCACTGTTAGACTGACTTCTCTGACTGGAAACTCAAGTTTGTGAAGCACTCGCTGTCCTGCACCAAACTCCATAGAGAAAATGAGCCGCTGGTCTACTGCTGCCTCGTGTGGTCAGTTTGTGTATTTGAGGATTTCAAACACTGAAGTCACAAAATGACACATTTGAACTTACTGATGGAGGCAGCAGTGGATCAACAACTCCTGCGTGCTGTGATGTTAAATCACTGATTTTCTCTGTGGACTTTGGTGCAACTCAAACTTCAGTATCCAGTCCAAAAAAAGCAGACTAATGGTGAGGAAAGGAGGAAAAACATATTGTTACGATACTGTAAACTTAAGCTGGTATAGATTGTGTGAGGTGAGTCGTTAAAATTTAAATTTCCTGCTGGAAGCCTTGTTTTTACTTTAAGTGAGCCTCCATGTCTCAGTCAGGGCTAATGCTGTGTTCCACTTGTAGTCAGAAGTTGGAATTTCTTCAGCAGGAATGCCCCCTGATTCCCAGATGGTTGCCACTATATAAGCACTGCCTCTTTGACTGTTAATATCACTCCTGTCGTATTTAATTCACAGGAAATCATTTGTACACATAGTACTGTTTAATTTTTAACTGTATGAACCACACAGAGAAAGGCCCAGGATTATAGAACCACTTGCTCTGTTCTCTGGCCTTGCTCTGCACAGACACACTGATACAGTCTGACTCTGTGACTTTCCTCCGTTGCCATTGTCGGGCTATTTATGTCTCTCCATGTAGACATCTGGAGACGATCTGCCCTCTGTGTGCTCTTTAATGTGTGTGTTTATATCGAAACGCTGACTGGGCAGTTTACAGCGAGGGGAGGCGGGGCTGATGATGCTGGTGTCAAAACAACACAGTGAGTCAGGGTGGTTCTGCTGGTGTCGTCTGCAGAGAATCTTGAAGGTGACTTAGAGGTGGTTCATCACACATGTATATGTTGATTTCAGGGCATCTGCGGCGGGGGCCAGAACAGCGCTCTCGACGTATTACTACACGAGTGGGGTTTGTCTCAGCAGCGCCGCAGCGGCACAGGGCCAGAGGACGCAGCTGTTCACATGTCCTCATAGTGGAAGCTGTGGTGACATCACCGCGAGCGCCGGGTCCACCTCGCTTCAGGAGTGAGTGATCTGTGCACTTGGCAGTTGTGACGCTCGGCATCTGTTGAAATGTTTAAATTTACTTTAACGTGCATATTATGAAAGCAGATTCTCCGGACGGATGGTTTCACTCCTCCGCACGCATGTCAAATTCATTTCAAAATATTGTGGAATTCCTTCTCCGTCAGTAGCCAAACTGGACTCCTGGAAAACGTGCATTAAAGCTGCGGTAGGCAACATTCAGCCGAGGATTCCCAACTACATTCAAACATATTCCCAGGATCTCAGAAGGTGCAAAAACAGTACTTTTGTGACATCACACAATCTTGTCTTTTCAACCCTCACTGTTTTTGTCCCTACAGAGGCTCCGTAGTTATAACACGACCATAACAATACCTGATAAACTTTTTTCATCTAAACATCCAATAAAAGTGCAGAAAAACATGTTGAAAAAACACAAAGCAGACCTCCTCTTCCTCGTAAACACTGTGCGTATGCTGATGTGATGGAATATAGACAAACTGAAATACTAAATATGTTCATATTTTTGTTATTTATGGATTAATTTGCCTCACGTTTTTATTTATTATTACAAACTTTGCATCTTACAATATTAAAACAAACACTTTTACTTTGAAATTCTGTTCAAACATGGTGGAATATCGCCATGTTGCCCACCCACGACTGAACAGTTGTTTTAATCCCCGAATGTCTCTCTTTAGACCCGCCCCCTCTTGACAAGACTAGATGGTCATTGGCCCTCAGGTCGTTTGAGTTCGACACCCCTGGGTCAAAGTATGACAAAGAATTGTCGACTGGTCCAAAAACTGCTTAATCAACACAAACACTGCCTCATTCAGCTCTGATAGTTTTGCTTGACAGACTGTGTTTTAACCTCATCATAAATAAAAACAGAATCCCCAGAAGTTGCAGACTGCAGCTTTAATTCATCTTTCAAACGTTAGATTGAGCCGTGCCCTGCAGTTGTGCGTGTCATCGAGGACACGCTCGGTTTAACCCCCACCGTAACCTCTCATTCCTCTCCTCGCAGTGATTCTGTCCAGAGGCTGTGCTCTGCTTTTCCTCACCTCCCTTTAATGGCTCCTGATGCTCCACAGCCGTCAGGATCGAGTTCCCACCGCGCTAATGCCGCCCGGACAAATGGCAGAGCGAATCAAACACACCCCAATTTGGACTCCCTCTCAAACAACAACTGCACGATGCTTCACTTTGAGTAAATACGGTCGCTGGGATCAGGCTGTCAGCGATCTGGCCTCCTGCCTCCTGCCTCCTCCAGCTTCTCCACTTGAAAGAATGTTATTGGACTTTAAAGGGGTCAGAAGTCGTTTTGGCATGAGTGAGGGTCTGGTTGCATTTATTCAAGCATTCTTTGCATTTCCAAAGGGCAACAACACGATACTGATGGAGATACAGCGTTTTTCCCGCGTCCAGCTGGTGTGACTATGTCGTGCGCCATCAGCGTCCGTTGGCCTGGATTTAAAGCACTTCCTGTTGTTGTGTGTCTGGGTCTCACGGTCAGTGACCCTGAGGACAAAGGTCAGCTTCCTGTGGGGGGGGGGGGGGGGGGTGTCTGGCTGAGTTACAGTACTGTACGCTGTGGACGAGGGTGTGGTTTGGAGATGATACAAAGTGTGTCAACACAGACTCTCGCGCCTCCCCGCTGGAAACAAAATGTCACCGGCGTGTGTGAAATGGCCTGGTGACACTAACACGAGTGTTTGGGGAAGTAGGTCAGCGCTCGAGGGCGACGGGGAGATGCAGAGCGACCACAACAACCAAAACATCCTCATTGATCCGTGCACTTTTAGACGGAAATTCAACAATGACACGACGGTGAAAACAGGAAACAACCGAGGCCAACGTCAACGGACACCTGCTACATCCATTCAACGATCTGTCCGAGCGCTTACATAAGTGCAAAACGTCAGATTTAAGATTCGGCTTTCTTAATGTCATGTAGATATGTTACTAACATACCTGGACAATGCAATTCATAGTCTGATTACTCCTGCAAGTACACGCTTAAGCCCGTGTTATACTACAACGAACGTGCCGCGGGCCAAAGTGACCCTGGTATACTCGGGCCGTAGGATCCCACTTCACCATCAGGTGGCGGTACAACTCTGGACACAGGGAATAGGACGCATTTGTACCAAAGAAGAAGAAGAAGAGAACGATGCTACATCTTCCTCGGACACGTGTGGTTTCGAGCGGCTCACAGCTGAAAGTCAGCACTATTGCACTATTTTGCACATCCTGGTACTAACACGTCTGTATTTACACACATATTTCCATCACTATCAGTACAAAACTGTGAAAAGTAGCCGTGCAATCATTCTGTGCCTCTGCCTTTGTGACATAGTGAAACTGTATATTATGTAAATATGTTGATAATGACACTTTAAATAGATTTTATATCCTTGTTTTATCATTTTTATGGATCAAACATGAAATATATCGATATATTCAAGGAAAATACAGATCTTATATTCTGTATATTATATTATATTATATATTACTTTTTTACATTTGAATTGCTCATTCTACTCATATTTGTTTTTAGCATTTTATCTGCTGCAACTTCCCTGGTGATCTAATCTAATCTAAAAGGTAGGAGTTTTTCAAAATAAAAATCAAGCAGCATATTTGGAGCAGATTTTATGACACAAAATGAGGTAGAAATATACTTTTAACTCGAGAAACCTCCAGAGAGACCTAGGGAACAGTTCTGGTCCCTACGGTTCTCTCCAGAATCTTCTCATTTCTTCCCTGTGCCGTGACCTACATCCAAGACCATATTTTAAACGTAAAAAGGCAGGGAAACAAAAACACTGACCTGTGAATGAAGTCCATGGTGTGTGAGCCTGTGTGTGTGTGTGTGTGTGTGTGTGTGTGTGTGTGTGTGCACAAATAGATCATACAAGCTGCAAAAGCAGCTTGTGTTTACAGTATCTGCTGCATGGTTTAAGTTCAACAACACAAGCTCGGTGCCAGAGGTTAAACACACACACACACACACAGGCTGCAGGTGGAAATAGTGAGGTTTCACCTACACACTCTTAAATCACACTTTTCTGACGCCAGGAAAAATATTATTGAATCTGTCGTAAATCATAAAAATCAATCACCTGAGGTGACAGACGGCAAACTGCAGAAGAAAAGCTTTCAAGGAATAGCTGAGGATTTCGTTTTAAAAGCGCGCTCGTATGCCCGTACTGACTTTCACCTCACGTGCCACCATCTCCAAGACCGATAAAAGCTACACCTACATGGTCATCACTGTACCTCACTGTTCAGACAGATTTATATGACTGGAAAGGGAAGTTTGTAAGCCGCTCGCTCTCCCACACCAGACCCCATAGAGAAAATCAGTGTTTTTAGCTCGCGGGGACACAGGAGCTGCTGGTCCACTGCTGCCTCGTGTGGTCACTTTGTGTCACTGAGGTGAATCTGAACAAAGGTTTTCAAACACCAAAGTGACAAAAATAACATGTAAGAAGTGAGTGACGGAGGCAGCAGTGGATCAACAACTCGCGTGTGCTGTGATGTAAAAACGCTGATTTTCTCTATGGAGTTTGGTGTGGGGAGAGTGAGCAGCTTATAATGTGACACAAAATCTCAATTTCCAGTCAGAAAAGGCAGCAAAACACATTCTTAAGATATTGTAGACCTA
Source organism: Solea solea (assembly GCF_958295425.1). NCBI lineage: Eukaryota > Metazoa > Chordata > Actinopteri > Pleuronectiformes > Soleidae > Solea > Solea solea. Next base: position 2,423,794 of record NC_081135.1, on the reverse strand, counting down.
ATTAGGTGTAGATTTGATTACGTTTGGCTTTGTTTTAGCCATATCTTTAGGGAAAGTGAGCTTCAAAGGCCTGCACGGTCTTTATCTTTACCTGCTGTTGACCTGTTTGCCCTGACTTCACCTCCTTTTCAAGTTTGTCCTGAGTAAAGCGCACACACACACACACACACACACACACACACACACACACACACCCTGCCCTTCTCTCTTTCATCAGCTTCCACAGGAATCACATAAAAGTTCAGAGGCAGGAATGTGTTTTTGTGGTCCCATATTCCTCGACAGAAAATAACCCCGTACGGACAAATATCGCTCAGCGCTTCCAAAAAAATCCTCCCCCCTCGATCCTTTCGACTTCGCCGCCGTCATATTTCTGTCAGCGTGGCCGCACAGCAGGAAATCTAATCAAGCAGGGAGTGTCCTGACAGACTGTTGAGGGTGAGAGGTGAGCTGTGAGCTGTGAGCTGTGAGCTGTGAGCTGTGGCTGGCCTTTTACACCACTCCATGTGTTTGGGATGGAAGAGGTGTGGATGTTTATACTGGACGCTTTGTTTCACTTTATAAAGGAAAATCAATTTCTCTTTTCCAAAAACGTCCCGCTCTAAGGTGTTAAAGCAGCATTTTTATTTGCTGGTTATGAGAACATTTCCCTCACTTTACTGCTGAGCTGTGGAGGGAAAAGTGCGTCTGGAATAATGGGAATTCACCTCCAGCTGATGGTAAAACGCTATCACGCTGCATTATGGGGGAAAACTAGGACACAGCTTAACTATAAAAAAGGATGAATAATACTATATCTCAGCCTCTTGAGCGCCATTAACGTACATATATATATATATTAAAGTATATAAAACTTAAAGCTGCTGTCAGCGACGTCATCCATAGGCTAACTTCCTGTCTAATGCTGCTGTCAGCATCAAATGTCTTTTTTTTAAGTCCTGCACATATTTTGTCTTTATCATGTATTTCAAAGTCTTATTTAATGTTTTCATGTCTTTTTTTTTTTTAGAAATGAATGAATGAATTCATAATTGATGAATGAATTAATGAGTTCATTCATGCCTGTAGTGTTTTTTTGTCTTTTTTCCCCATGTATTCCATATACATATGTTTGTGTCTTTTTCATGTGTATTTCAAATTCTAATTTTAATGACTATTTCATGCCCGTCGTCTGTCTTTCACATGTTTTATTTTCAGTTTTTCAATGTCTTCTAAAATCTGTTTTTGTGGTGTCTCTTTTTCAAAATCCTTTTGCGTCTTTTTATGTCCGTTTCATGTCTTTATTAAACTTTTGTTAATTTTTTCATGTCTTTTCTTAAAAAAACCCAAATTTTTCTTGTCTGATTCATGTCTCTTGTGTCTTTTCTAAGTCTTTGACGTTTTTTTCTTTTAAAATCTTGTACCAGTCTAAAATATTTGTGAGCCTTTTTAAAAATCTTTCATGTCTTCTTTAAAGTCTTGCACACATTTTCCATGTCTTTCATGATTGTAAAGGCTTCTACATGTTTTTCTTGTACGTTTTCATGTCTTTTTTTATCTGTACTTGAGGATTAGCTGCTCCTCAGGACAGATTCCTCCCCGTCTGTCAACAGAGCGACATTAATATTCCACAGCTTAACTCCCACTCACACATGCAAACACGTAAACGTCTCCGTCAGTACCTTTGACTAAGCCTCACGTGTTTCAGCAGACATTCCTTCGCTGTACGTTTAACAAACAAAAAACACTCTTTCACCAAAAACCCGCCACGTTCCTCTGATTATCCCGTCTGGACTTTTCAGTTCTGCGCTCAAACAGCTCCTTCTGCCTGGTTCCTAAAACCAAAACACAGCTTGGAGACAGACAGACAGACAGACGGCCGGTGAGGTCACCTCACACACACATACAGTGTGAAAGATTGCAGCCACAAACTGTAAATCGCTCCCGAGCTGTGTGGTAAATTCAGAGATAGAGAATAAGATCCATGCACACACACACACACACACACGCACACGTGTGACCTGTTTTCCACTTTCTAGGTCTGATCTTTTCTCCAGACAGGACGACACATGAAGAGACTGGAGGGAGATGCTGCGCGTCCATGAAGTGAGAGTTAAAAACCATCTGTCCGTGTACCTTTACTCATAAATACACAACCTCAGAAGCCGTTTGTGCACTTGAGATGTGTATGTGCTGCTCCTGAGCAACAGAACATACATTTAAACTACATTTGATTGAATATTTCAACTCTTTTTTCCATCGTAATCTCTCATTTCCAGACCGTGTGTCTGTGTCTCAGGTTCAGTTGTACTTCACAGTAGAAATCACAGAATCAAGGTCCAATGACTTGACAACCTTTTCCGGAGCTTCAGCTTCGTCTGCCTCCATGGAATGTTGTGGAAATCACCCATTTCTCCTCCCTTTAGATATTTGGGTGTAAACCGAGCAAGACTCCACAACCACAGAGGACGACCAGACCCAGGTCAAAGCCCCAGAAAAGTACAAAGACTGCACTTAAGTTGTAATACTTCAGTGGTTTGAGCTCAACAGAGAACATTTCAGACAATAGTGGGAATTAACTTCATCAAATAAATGTGTTAGATCACAGGAAACTAGAGTTTGGAACCAGCGTACTCTCCCTCACCAAAGTCTATACAGAAAATCACTGATTTTAGCACACAAACGTTTTTATGTGGTGAATATAAAAACCCTTGTGGTCTTGAGTGGTATTACAGGAGAGCAACCCTTTGGATTGTGGATGCAGCAACAAGTGGACTCTCCGACCTTCGCGCAATGTGAAAACACACAAAAATGTCCGACACACACACGTGCAAATCTATACACACACACACACACTAATAGAGTTCATACACAGCGTTGGTTGGCACCAGTGTGTGGGAAACACCAGACTAATCCTGCGGGACGACCTGTCTGTCTCAGTGTGTAACATGAGTGATGTCAGTCGGCTGCTCTCTTCCCACTGACTGCTGGGAAAAGTCTGCATGTGCATGTGTCGATGGTGTGGTGTGGGATCTGAGCATACCTCCTCTCACTGCTTGGTCTGCCCAGGCTTTTTCACACGTTTTTGAAGACACAACATGGCTTCAGACGGAGAATTCGCTGACGCTGCTTTTACGGTGCCAAGCGTTTTGTTTCTGTGGGTGGACGAAGAAGAAGAAGAAGAAGAAGAGAAAGAAAAACTGTCAGACATACTGTACAGCAGACACACCCAGTTTGACAGTGAAGCTTTCATCACCGAAGCTGCAGATAAATCATCTCAACGTCTTGGATGTTAGCAGACTGGAAAAACAAGCTACAAGACGACATCTGCATAAAAACAATGTGGTTGAATTTGGAGAAATGTAGGTGTCTTCCTGGAGCCGGTCTAGCTTCACCCAGGTACGATCATAAAGGAAACGCCCCCATTGTCCTATGGGGGTGTTTCCTCCTTGCCCAGGGCAACCAGAGAGCCAAGAAACATCTCTGATTACCAGCCTCACTGTTCCATTCCAGTTCAATACGGATCAGATTTGACGGTTCACAATTAAAGCAAGTGACACAAGTCTGATTTAAAAAGATAAGTCAGATTTCAGTGGTTAAAAACCTGTTTTTTCCAGGCACAGACGACATGATCACATCACCCCAGTATTATCTTCACTTCACTGGCTTCCTGTCAACTCCAGGATCCAGTTTAAAAACCTGTTTTTAATCCAGTTTAAAAAACAGTTTTTTTATCCAGTTTAAGAACCTGTTTTTTTAATCCAGTTTAAAAACCTGATTTTTTAATCCAGTTTAAAAACCTGTTTTTTTAATCCAGTTTAAAAACCTGATTTTTTAATCCAGTTTAAAAACCTGTTTTTTTATCCAGTTTAAAAACCTGTTTTTAAATATGTAAATACCAGTCTTTGGATTTCAAGTGTCTGTATGACAACGTAAGAAACAACAGCAGCAGCAGCAGGAATATCAGTGTGCGCTGTAATTCAGTGCAACAATGCAACACAGGAAACAGGGACTCAAGTTTTAATTTGATGAAATCACTCATTTGGACCCGCTTCCCTACATTTACTGCTACATATGCTGCCTGTAAAGTAATGTACACCACATTTTTGGTCCTAATTGTTGGGTGGGATTACAGCTACAGTTTCTCCAGTGCAGGAACATCTTTGACTGACGGCCACAGGATTAATCCGTGGAAAGGATATAATTTTAGAGTTTTTAAACGTTTGACTCTCCTCGCCCAGTGTGACGGGCTCCCCGGGGCCCGGCAGTGAGCTACGGCTCGAGCTGCAGTGTTGGATGAAGGAGTTTGGGGGATTCCATGGAAGAAGTTGGCCGCGGCTCCTGCCTGCTGCAGCTGCTCTCTTACTTAACTCCATCTGCGCTCCCCGAGGACACGAAAACCAAGACGCTCCGGTCTCTCCCAATCCTGCGGCCCAGTTCGCCTCCACTTGTATGATCTGTACTATTTGTAATTTATAAAGCTTCCAGGAGACGACTCAATTACTCATCCCTCCTCAAATAAATAAAGATAAAACACCTGTGTGGTTTATTTATTCATTCATTTTGCTGCTTTTTGTCTCTATTGCTGCTTTTAAAACCTTTAATTCAATGCGTGCAGAGCTGCAAGTTGAATGTTTTTCCCCACAGCTCACTGAACTCTCCCCAAACGCTGATGCATATATTGTTTATTTTGCATGTCTGGAACGAGAGGACAAGGCTGTGACATGTTTTTTTAGCGGTAACTCTTTAAACACACGACTATAAATGGAGCAAATGGTCTGGCACGGTGACAACGCCGGAGATTGAATATCCCACTCTGCTCCCTCCGTCTCTGTGTTCACCTCGGTGTGATAGCCAGGACAGGAGCAGCGGCAGCGAGCCAGCACATGGATCATCGCAATGTTACAGCCGTGCACTGTGGGGTGAGAGGGGGAGGGGGGGGAGGAGGAGGAGGAGTGATCCTGCACTTGATTGATGGCTCGCGTGTTTGCAGATCCCTTCATCAGCACACGGCTGACTCCACTGGCCCACGTAGGACTGACTGTCAAGTGTCTTCATTAGCTGCATCCACACGGCGGGAAAAACTGCAAACTGCACGTCAACGCGTTTGAAGGAAAACAAGGAAAATCATACAGCGAAAGGCGGGGTCACTAATCCGCCATGTGACCCAGGTCTAATATTTACTGTGTGGAAATGAATGTAGTTTGTGACTCTGCACACTAAACAAAGGCCACACTCTTTTCTCCCAAATTCACAAGCTACATTTAAAACAGACTGAACAAAAGGCTCATGTAATAAAAGTTTACAATGTCTTAAGAATGTGCTCATCAGTTTATATTGCCGTTAAGGGATTCTTTTCTAACGGGAAACTGAAGTTTGACTTGCTTTAGAAAACCGCTCACTCTCCCACACCAAACCCCATAGAGAAAATCAGTGATTTTAACATCACAGCACACAGGAGGCTGATGCACTGCTGCCTCCATCACTAAGTTCAAATGTGTTATTTTGCAGAATTTGTTCAGATTCACCTCAGTGACACAAACTTAGCAAACAACGCTGTGATAGAGCAGCAGCTCCTGTGTCCACGCGAGCTAAAACCACTGAGTTTCTCTATGGGGTTTGGTTTGGGAGTCAGAAAACAAACAGTGAAAGAAAGCAGCAAACACATTCTCTCCACTAGAGGCAGTATAGGAATCAAGTTTGACTTGACTGGTATGCGCCGTGTAGCAACGGCAAACACCTGCGTGGAGCACCTTTAAGACGTCTGAAGGTTCATCAGGGTAATTCCACTTTAGTTCCACTGACCGTCATAAATTCAGAGTGGAAATACCTCCGGGGAGGCAGAGCCCTCCCAGGCCAGCGTTGGGTTAATCTGGGACACGTATGGCATCTTTCTACAGAAGTCAGGCCCATTCTTAGCTACACAAATCTCCACATTAAAAACCACCTCTTTGGCCTGATGTGAATCACTCTACTGTTCCTTTTTTTTCCTCCCAGAGCCTGAGAGGCTGTGAAATATTTCCAAAAAAGGTGTAAATTCACTCGTCGTTAAGTTTCCAAAGCCTCACCGACCGGACACATTTGTTTTTGGTGAAAGTGGAAGAAGAGCGATGCACAGTGTCCGTCTCAAACCTAAGACAAGTCGTTTGATCTCTATTTGGAGTCCGGCAGCAGACACTCGCACACGGTGAGGTGTGAAACTTACTGCAACTTCTTTACAAGCAGCAGGAAAAATTTACAGCGAGGCAATTTGCTACAAACAACTGATATAAACTGTTCTATCGACATAGTCAAAGGAAATTAGACAATTAGAAAAAATACAAAAGAAATTCTTCCAATGACCTATTGATTCAATAAGTAGAAGTCATGAGTTTACAGGGTTCCTTGAAAGCATCTCATAGCTGCTCCGACAAAAATAAAAACATCTGTTTTATCTCTGCACCACTTTATCTCACTGTTACGCAGCTTTTTCTGACAGGAAACTGAAGCTTGTTTCTCTTTGTAAAACGCTCACACCTTCGATTTTAGCTCCCATGGACAAGCAGAGTAAGTTCAATTGTGTTATTTTGTGACTTAAACATGAGTTAAAAACATGATTTAAAGGCAGGAGAGCCAGTGTTTGTGTGTGTGGTGTGTTACGGTGAATGCTATGACAAATTTGACATATGATGTCCTGCGGGCGCCGACTCCACCTGATGAGCGGCGCTTACAGCCGACCGCCCGTGGATTTGTCTGCGGCCGCAGGAGAATGTGGTGTTTAGAAGACGTTTTTCTTAAAGCTGCCATATTTGACAGTTAGCTGCATATGTGTGTGTGTGTGTGTAAATAATGTGGTCAACGCTGGTACTGCTCTGTGTATCTCTGACACACACACACACACATACACACATGCTGAAGGCGCTGTCTACACCCACATGTGCTAATATGCAGTTTCCATTCTCTCACCCTGGTATTACACTGAGTTCGCTGGGAAAAGGACCTCCGGACGAGCGAGGCGGGCATGACAAAGGAAAGAAGAAAAAAAGAGGGTGAGAGAGAGAGAAGTTTATAAATTGAGATAATGAGCATGAACCACACACATTACCCAACTCATTAAACATGGATTTAGCGACCCCACACAAGGTTTATATGCAGTAGACGTAGAATTGTCCTCCTGTGCCTGTGTAGAACTACACATATACAGCAGAGTGTGGACATGTAGAGACTCTGCTGCTCTCTCTCCACATCCTGTGAGACAGGACGTCCACTCTGCACAGGAAATCACCCTGATTGGTTGATTGAAAAGGTCGGCGCGGCAGGAAGTTGTGGCTGAAAACGAGAGCGTTTTGCACAATGACTGTCAGAGGGCGAGGTGTGCGGCGCGGCTTTATGATTCTGACCTGAGGTGCATTCTGACATGGGACGATATGAAAACATCCTGTCACCATTATTATGATTGACTCTTTTTGTTGTTTGACTGGTGAATATAAACGGGTGGAGCTTTTTGTCAAGGTCAGATTTAGTTGTGAAGCACATTTAAACACAACCACTGTTTATTTAGATTTTTATGGCTGCAGAATTGTGAAAAAATGTCCAGTGAGTGAGTTCTGACCCCTTTTTCCAAGATAACTTTCACTTTCCACATCTAGCAGTTATTCAGCCGTTCAGGAATTACAGTACTGAGAAGCTGACGTCACAAACGTCATGAATCTTGTGATTGGACGGGGTCACCACACAAAATCACTACAAAACCCAAAACCTGTTAGAACGTTTCCAGAGGAAGAACACACCTCCCACCTCTCTGGTGTCTCGATTTCATGAAAACGTGAACAGAATCTCAGCTCCTTCTGTCGACAGCTCAGCACTTTTTTGGACATTATCTTTTTCACAGCCACACACACACACACACAGAGCGACATCGCCCTGACCCAACTGCACACAGCAGCAAAACTAACCTGTTACACATGCTGCATCCACACTGTGTGGGCATCCTAATCAATAATCTTCTCCTATCAGATGACAGCTCAACATACACTAACTTCACTACTGGCTAATTATGTGAAAAAGTAAAAAAAAACAACAACAACTAGTCACACATTCCTGGGATTTTGGTGAACTGTGCCTTTAAAGAGCCCCCTCGCTGGCTTCCTGCTGTTAACAACACCCCGGCGCTGCTAACAAGCTAGCAACGCTTTGAAAAGCCACCACACCAGGATGCTGAACAGGCCCACATTAAAGATCAAAGGTCAACAAGTGTCAGCGTCAGGGTTAATCCAGATCAGACGCTGAGGCGCAGGTTAAGTCAACGTTTGTTTGTCCACAGCCAAACTCCTCCTCTGTCTTTAAGGGACAGTCCTGGGGTTTTGTATAGACTACAGACACAGTGCATGCACTGATTTAACAAACTTGATCTCTCGCACCAAACCCCATAGAGAAAATCGGCATTTTTAGCTGGTTGGGACGCAGGAGCTGCTGGTCCACTGCTGCCTCGTGTGGTCAGTTTGTGTCACTGAGGTGAATCAAACACCCGAGTCACAAACAACACATTTGAAGTCAGTGATGGAGGCGGCAGTGGATCAACAACTCCTGCGTGCTGTGATGTTAAGATACAGAGAAAGAGGCGGAGAAATGTACAGGAAGAAAACAAAGAAGCTGACTGAACAGAGACCAGAGAACAGAGAACAGTGGTGAAATAGAATCCCTTGTATTTTCGTTCTTTAATGGCTTCCTCTGAAGTCACTCAGTCGCCAGGGTCGCACGGAATAAACATGACACTTTTCTGTTGGACGCACCTGCTGGTCCTGGCTTCGCCCTGTCGGAGTCCGTCCATTAGAGCAGATTAGATCACACACACACACACACACACACAGTTGTGAATGTCACTCATTAGTCAGTGGAATAATATGTTCTCCAGTCGTCAGAGAGGTTCTGGTCACTCCTGAGACAAAGATGGGGGGGGGGGGGGGGGGGAGAAACAGGGACAAAACACTGCTTTAATCCTGATAATGATGTGAAGACGCTGTGAGACAGAATCCAGACTTTGAAGTCGATTCACGAACTTTACGTTTAATCTTAGAGCTTATTCGTTCTTTTTAAAGCAAGAAAAATTATCAGAGGGTTGGACGCAGAGATGGGGAAGATGTGATTTAGGAAAAGCTGCATTTTTCCACTCAATCCAGGACCTTGTGAGTTATTATCATGATCTTAAGATCCTTGTTTTTCACTTTAAAAACATTTGGTGACATGATTTTGTCCACACGTGGTAACCTATTTTGGTCGCGTTAGTCAACATTTGTCACATGTCGTAATCTTTGGGAGTGCCAGTAATGGTATTAGTTAAATGAGTTATTCTACTTCCTCTATTTCCCCTGTGTGACTTCAAAAAGTGTGCACAAGCCCAGATGCAAGATGTGAGAGAAGAACCTTTATATAAAAGTATATTACAGCATATTTTTACAATTTATTGTTCTAATATCATGCATCATCGCATTGATGTGGTCAGGATAACCATATCAGATCAGTGAAAAAGTGTTTTCTTCATTATCTCCATCATGTTTTCATTTGCTTTGTCTCTAATCTGCTGCACGTCCATGAGGTTGAAGTATGATGTTTCTCCATATGTTGCTCGTATGTTCCTTTCTAGGAAATGAGGGGACGGTGTCTTCAGGGCGCTGATAGCACATGATGAACGACCAAAACACAGCCATCACTCAGCTTCATCAATGGCTCATGTTTCTAATGAAAGGTTAAATCTCTCCCTCCCTCTCTCCCACTTCTCCTCCTCTAACCATGTGTCACGTACGAATCAAAACAGAGGAGGCTAAATATGAACCGTGCGCTTCAGAGGCCAAAGATTGAGTCAGCTCCTCATGGGTTCAAAGGTCACAGTACAGCAGGGATACAACCACAACTGAACTCTAACAGCCAACAACTCCGTGGAAGAGTCTGCAGCAACACTAACACTGTCCTGTAGGTCTTCCAGGTCATAAAGTGTCCTAAACAGAGACGTTTAAAACAACAAATTCAACACTAAATCTGTGACAGAGACGATTCTGGGGAAGATTCTGGGGAAGATTCTGGAGCGAGAGCAGAAATGTTGAACTGATACGCGATGCCTGAGGAGGGAGGGGCCGGCTTCAAAGTGGATTCTATGGCAAAACATCCAACAGCGATATTGGAAAAAGGCTTTTTTGGACATTTTTGAGCCACATATTCGTGATTAAAGCACTGAAACGTTGATTTCGATGTCGCACGGACTTGAAAGAATGTGTGTCTTTTGGTCCAAGTCTCGCATGGTTTCAGGGCAGCACAGAGAGTCTCGGCCAAACCGCCCGGCCTCTTGTTTGGTTCAGATCTGATAAACTCCACCAATTACGGGGGCTAATGGCTCTTCTCTCTCCCTCTCTGTTCCATTACTCTGCAATCTGACGCAGTGGATCTGTTCACCTGCACCGCAGGGCTCAGGGCATTTCTGAGGTTTACGTCTGACATTCTCTGGCAGTGAGCAGCTGGCTCATCTGCTGGGAAATTACACCCAGCGGTTTGTTATGTTAATAGATCTCGTAGCCCAGATTCTCGGGGGCGCAGAGTGTGTGGTCCGTCCTCTCAGCCCCTCTGTCAGGTGTGGGCCGTGGCCTTATTTGTTAACTTTCCTAACTCCCCCACTCTCGTGTTTCACGGAGGGGGGGGGGGGGTGGTAACGTCGCTGTGATCGTACACGGAAACGAGGGTTGATGTCATCGTTAACGCTGATGAGCAACGTTCCCGTAATGACTGTGAAACCACGACAGACAAACACATTTAGAGTGTAATTACTGCCTCAATGACGTCAAGTACAAACCCCGCCTACTGCTCCTAAAACACACAGAAAAACGGATTTTAGCCGCTTGACAAAAGGCTTGCTTCATAAAATCTGCACCTGCTTTAATCTATAACATATGAATTATATTTTCACCATTTTATTTTACTTTTGGACAGACTTTTTCAAAACTCACGACCCTGCACCAAAGTCCAAATCGGTGATGTAAGCTCATGGGGACACAGGAGTTGCTGGTCTACTGCTGCCTCATGTGGTCACTTTGTGTCACTGAAGCAAATCCGAACAAAGAATTTCCAAAGACCAAAGTCACAGAAAAACACGTTAGAACTTAGTGACGGAGGCAGCAGTGGCTCAACAACTCCTGTGTGCTGTGATGTAAATTCACTGGTTTTCTGAGCGACAACAAACTTCAGTGTCCAGTCAGAAAAGGTTGTCCAACGGTGAGACACAGTTGGACACTGAAGCAGGCATAGATTTGATCATTCGTTGGTGCGAGTGTGTCCGATTCTTGGCAAAGTCAGAGCTGAAAATGTGTCGATGCCTCTCACAACCACGCGGAACTTTGCCTTTAAATACAAATACGATTGTTTCAGCTCATTTTCCAGGAGCCACAAACCATTTATGAGCCCCTACTTTGCAAAGATTTGGGATAAATAATACGCTCTCGGACTTGTACGAGTGGCTTTAAATATGTTTTTCTTCTAATTATATTTAAACCAGGTTTTATATCCAACAGTAAGTCATCTCTGCAGTCCCCAAACACACACACACACACACACACATTCTTTAAGTGTTTGTTGGCACAGCATAAAGGTGTCTCTGTAAGACTGGCTTGTTTTTAAGCTACTGCACGATGACTGTGGTGACATGTTTAACCCCAACGGACTCTGGAAAAAATCCGTCTTTTCATGGCGACATGTCAACCATAACCTCGTTTTTTTTTTCTTTTTTTCTTTTTTAAGTAAATGACTTTCCGTCAGGATGGCCAAAGCTCGGTGAAAACACGCTTCTGCATATTATCCAAGTCAATGTGGTGCAAAGTTTGGACGTTGATATCCAATAAGTGAGTTCCCGGAGTTCAGATTTTGTATCTTTGATAAACGGATGCTGCTTTATTTGGACGCCATCCACTCAATGTGGAATCCAAAGAATTCAAACGTATCTTAAAGGGGTTTCCATTTGGCCCCACTGTGAGTCAATTAACACTGTGTGTGCGATTGTGTGAGGGAGAGGAAGGGGTCGCACAAAAGAGGCACCAGGAGGAGCAATTAAGACCTTTTTTTACGAGAGGAACTGAAATTTCCAGTCACGTTATTATCGCAGAGCGTTTAATGGGAGCGCACACGTACAAAAAAACAATAACAGAAGCTCAGGGAGGTTATATATCCTGCACACAGGAAGAGCCCTCTTATGATTTAATGTGAAAAAGCAGCCGTGTTTACAGCGTCCAGCGCTGGCCTCCGAGCTGCTGCACAACTTTTCCACGGTGGGAAACAGACGGGCTTGTAAAGTGCAGCCGCCGGCAAACATCACCTGCATTGTTGTCTGTGAGCAGCAGAGTATTTTTATCCTGGCTCAGGCTGCAGCTCTGCAAACCTGTAACCTGTCCAGGGTGTTTCCCCTGCCTCTTCACCTGATGCATGCTGGGATACTCGCTGCCGCCACCGCACAGTATTAGGAAGTGGAGAAGAAACTGGACGCCTGAGGCACGAGTGGAAAGTGTTTGTCACGGCAACAGAAATTAAAAGTCCAGTAACATACATTCTGAAATGTGACCGTGTCAGTGAGGTTTTTTTGCAGAATAGGCAAGATGAAATCACGAAATTCACACTCTGTGATACCACAGTAAGTAGCGTACTGCATTTCATTGGCTATTTAAGTGCTTTTCTACTTTTTTCAGCCAATCAGCTGCACGTCAATGAGGAACCACATGACTACTTATGCAGCCGCTCCTCCATATAAAGTAACGCTAGTTACTGCTACTGAAGCAAGAAGACCAGGAAAAACATATTGCAGAAGAACTAAAACGTGGCTGTTACGGCGCAAATCTTTGGCAGATACTTCTGCTCAAGCTGTGACTGCATCACACTGGAGAACATCCGCAATCTACAGTCGACTTTAGCTGAAGATGAAAACGACAAAGAAGAATCCCTTGGTCTCGTGGCGGAGGAGCGGGAGCGTAATGATTCGACCTCGGGACGACATCCTATTCTCTACTTCCCACAAACTACACACTTTCACAGTGTCGCTGTTTTACAACAGTATTGCTATGTATGTATGTGTTAAAAATAGATATAATCATTTTATTATATTTTTGAAATCTTCTTTCTTTATCCTCCTGTCCTGTATTTACAAATACAGTAGGTAACTTTTAACTGATACTGACTTCACGACAAACTACTTCATTAGCACCCAGCCATGACAATTTAGAACGGATGACACAGCGTAACAAACGGGTTCAGCCCTCAGTCAACCATTGCATGAATGGCTCATTAGTCTCCATTTATATCATATTTAGAGTTTCTGGATGATATCAGACTTTACGTTATTCTTTTTCCAGGAACAGATCCCGTGATTATGACCAGACCAACCGCTCTTTTAAACGAATAAACATGATTTGATTAGCTGGCGCTTGGAAATAGTTGAACACTTCTCAACCTCCGCCGCACGCAAAGTGAAGCAACGGACAAAACAATGCAGTCAATCAACACGTGGTGTGACGCTGCCGCGGTCACAGCGAGCGAGCGAGCGTCGTGCATGCGTGAACGATGTTTTCAGGGGGAGGTGAAGCATGACGTCGCACTTCCAGGTACAAACGTGGTGTTTTCAGGGGGAGGTGAAGCATGACGTCACACTTCCAGGTACAAACGTGGTGTTTTCAGGGGGAGGTGAAGCATGACGTCACACTTCCAGGTACAAACGTGGTGTTTTCAGGGGGAGGTGAAGCATGACGTCGCACTTCCAGGTACAAACGTGGTGTTTTCAGGGGGAGGTGAAGCATGACGTCACACTTCCAGGTACAAACGTGGTTCAACGGTTGTGGAAAGTAGTGTTTTCCTTGAAGACACGTACTGGATTTTCATAGCGAGGTGGAGGTGGCGTGAAATTCAACGGTTGAGCAGAGAGTGTCCACCATTTTGAGGCAGATATCAGCAAAAAGACAAGTTTACTCTCAGATGAACTTATCCAGCCGCTCCTCATGTGCTGTATAAAAAGTGTTCAACACAGGAACCGCGGTCAAACACCTTGGTGTTTTTCTATTCAGTCTCTGACAAAGCCAAACACTGATCTGAGGCCAGCGAACGGATCTGTGCGTGTCATCAGTGGGAGACATCTGCTGAACAGGCAGAAAAACGGCAGCAGGAGCTGGAGTTCAGGAGGTGAAGCAGGAGCAGCTTTTCCTGTCCCAGCTGCCGCCGCCACCGCTGCTGCTGCTGCTGCTGCTGCCGCTGCTGCTGCTGAGCTCTGGGCCGAGCTTGTGTTTTCACGATTATGATCTTAAGCTGCGTTCATAAACATACCTCCCCTAAGTGTTTTCCCTCATGTGCCTAAACCGCTTTCATCTTTGTTTTTATCTGCTCCCTTCTATTTTTTTCGACTTCTCGCTTCTTCCTCTGAGCGATGGGATGGTAAGAGTTAGCAATAAATACAAATACGTTATACGCAGTGGAATCCAGTCGTAAAACCTGATGAAACAACATGTAAACAAACTCATTTGTAACAGACACATCAATAACTAGTTAATTTTATGTTGGAAGATACTAAATTACAGTTTCTGTTTAAGTGCCTGACTGAGTGTTTGAATTTTATTCATTTATATCAGAAATAGGTCTGGATTTTTCATGTTAAAAGCAAATAAGCATCAAACTATTTAAATTAATAAGGGGCTCTACGATTGATCCCTGTGGGACACCTTTTTTCATATATTATCTATAACTAGTAAGTCTGCAAATCTTCTGCATATGTTCACCACTTCATCTTGCTGTAAGACAGACTTTTGAATATTGGACACTGTGCACTAAATTTCATAGAGAAAATCAACGTTTTTAGCTCACAGGGACACAGCAGCTGCCTCGTGTGGTCAGTCTGTGTCACTGAGGTAAATCCAAATGAAGAATTTCAGACACTGAAGTCACAAAACAACACATTTGCGCTGGCAGTTTTTTACGAGAACAGTGGATCAGCAACTCCTGTGTGCTGTGATGAAAAATCACTCATTTCTCTATGGACTTTGGCCCAGGGAGTGAAACATCAGTTTCCAGTCAATCTGAGAAGTCCCATCGCCTCACTCCTCTACATCTACGCCGTGTCTGTCACCACCGTGACCTCAGATTACGACAACATCATACCCGTGTTTACTTTCACAGTGACCAGAGTAAACAGCACGCGGCTTCCTCTGCCGGCGGTCTCTTTTTCCCAGGAGTCGACTCGACAACGCAGGACCCAGAACCGTGACTCAGAGGACATGAAGACACGAGGTGAGACGCTTTTTGGGAAACACAGACTCAGAGGAGACCACCACGGGCTGAGAACGGAGGCCAAGGCCAGATCCACAGCAGCCAGATGTGGGGGTGTGGACGGGCGGCTGTGGCCATGTCTGTGGCTGGCTGCACTAGCTGACCTGAGCCAGTGTGTGTGTGTGTGTGTGTGTGTGTGTGTGTATACACTATAATGATATGTACAGCCTTTTTGTTTTTAACGCATTGTGTGGGGAAAAAAACACTGCTGATTAATGTGTTTTGTAAGGTGCACATGCACAGCGTGCAAGTCTTAAAAGATGAGAAAATGTTTTTAGAGCACACGGACAATCATGCACACTCAGTGTAGAAGTGTGTGTGTGTGTGTGTGTGTGTTAGCAGTGTGCTGTAAGCCTTGCTGCTCCCCCTCGGACTGCCAGACACTGTTATTACAGCTGCGTCCAGCTACTCCTCCTCCTCCTCCTCCTCCTCCTCTTCCCCTGACTCACACCTCAGGTGCTTTCCAGCCTCTGCTCTCATTCTACACTTCCTCCTCTCCTCCTCTTCTTCTTCTTCTCCTTCTTCATCCATCCTCCCTCTTAGCTTTTCCCCTCTTCTTAAAAGTACTTTACTCAGACTGTCCACCACCACTACATACCTTGCATTCATGCCAAACAGAGAATAACTGACGATCCCACTTGGCAAGACGGGCCAGTGACTCCCTCATTAACCCCGGGCTCCCATTGGCCGACACCATGACAACGGTCAGATTCAGCGGGCTTAGGTACTTCCTGCTTGCTAAACCAAACAGTAATTTGAGGGTGTGCTTTGTAGGTATGACCCTGAGTACGAACATGGGTGTGTAATTGTGTGTGTGTGTGTGTGTGTGTGTGTGCATACATGTGTCAGTAAGGTATGTAAAAATTCCTGTCGCCTTGGTAACACTTTACATTGTAGTACAGTACCATAGAGTATGGTATGGCAATCACGGAGTAATAGGGAAGTAAGATTATGGTCTTTTAGTGTCATATTTTTACAGTATTGAGAATTAATTTCATCTTAATATCACAATTATTCACATATTTTCATTAGAATGTATTTAATTGATGGTAACCTACAATAAAAAGCTGGATATTCCTCTAAATAACACCATAATACAATTATATTGTTATTGTATTGAATTATTACATGTAAGCCATGTTGGTACATTATAAACAGATGTGATAAGATATGGCGTAGATATAGCATCTTACATTATTATCATTATAAGAAACCCTTTGCCAGCTCTTTTAGTAATTTGGAAGGTTAATATTTTGAGCTGCAACCGCAGAGAGCTTTTATTTTGATAGGACAGCATCTTTACACATATCTACTACTTGTTTCCTTATCCTGTTGTGCCAATGTGCCCCAAGAGCTTAAAGGATTTAAATACAGAGTAAATCAAAGGGGTCCTTGTATAAATCTCAGTGGGACACCTTGATTTGCCAAAAGCGACATAAGAAAACGTGATTTATGTCACTTAAAATTGGAGTTTGGAACAATCAAATCCATGAAAACTTGTTGCTTTTGCTGCATTTTTAGCTGCTACGCAGTTTCCCTTGGACTGTGTGATATTCAGTGGTTGCTAGATGAACACTGGAGCTTGGTTTTATTAAGTCAGAGAGAGAGAGTCAAGAGAAAGTTGCATAATAACTTGCAAAAGTCCTATTTTTGCCGCTATTCAGAAGCCGTTCTACATCTCAGACTTCTGACCTCCAGAAAAGTATGTGTCACTCATTGACGAAACCAGAGGAATTTAAACACTGCCACTTTCAAAATCAGGGAAAACGCTGATGAAAAATAACTTTAAGCTTCCAAACTGGGACGAAATGCAGACAGTGAATCCTGCCCAACCCTGTGTTATTCACACACACACACACACACACACACAGGCAATTAGTCTGATTTCCCTGCTCTGCCAAACATTTACCAACTGCAGACGTTGACTCAAAATGCTCAGACTTTCTTTTTTAAACACATTAACAAAAAAGGCAAATTCACTGCAAAACAAACGCCAAAACCTGGATCCTGTAAAAACCCCATTGGGTGGATCAAATAAACAGAGACGCAGAAACACGTCTTGTACTCTCATTCCATTATTGTTGTTTTTCACCGGCTCTGAGAAGAAACCAGATCTGAAGGCATTAGATTGTATTAGATTAAGTGACTTGTAAATATGTCAGCTTCACTGCGGCTCTTCCCTCCATCTGTCTTTCTCTTCACTCTCTCTTGGACGAGCACAGTAGAGTTCTTGACTTGGTTCTGGTGGTGAGTTTGACCTGCGGGTGACCAGAGCTGCAGGGAGGCCTCGCCCCGACGCTCACACTGCCTGGGTGGAGCTCGGTTGGCGGAGGGGAAGTGACTGAAGCCTCGAGGCTTATTTTCACAACGTCCACACATGTGTTGAAGCACCACAGTGTGTGTGTTCATATGTATGGTTAAAGAGGCATTCCACCCATTTTTGTTTCAAGGTTAGTTTACTCGTCACGAGGACTGTTTCTCCAGAGTAACTAGTGTTGCTAGGGGTAGAGCGAGTCGTCTTGGCCCCCGAGCAGCTCTTTTCTGATGCACGTCAACATCACGGTCGTTTCTGTGCTATGAGGACCGTGCCCACACCGAGCAGGTACTCTGAAGTCATGGAAAATGACGTGACTGACACCAAACTGAGTAGATTTGAGTCAAGTAGAGCTGGAACTGTATACGGTAGCTGGTATCTGGTGCATTTTTTGGTTACCTGCTCTGGCGAGCCGATACTAAAATGTGCCTCATGAGTCATGAGTGCGACGTCCGACACAAGAATCAAACCTGTTATTTTTTAAAACTCCTCAAAAATACTATAAATAATATAACTGTGGTCCTTCAACGAGGTGCAGACATTCCTGTGTTTGGCGGCCTATGAGGATCCAGATAAATTGAGGAGGTACCGCGGAGGTAAAACGACATGCACAATACCAAACCGAGTCAAGTAGAGCCGTGTACAGTGGAAGAGCGCCATGCGAGTCAAACAGCTGATTGTGTTTGCACGGCCCCAGTCGCACTCCTGTGGACGAAGAGTTTATCTGAGGAACAGCTGTGTCTGTGGAGCACACGGACGCCTCTGCACACACTCGCCTGTGACAGTTTGACAAAAGATATCGAACTGGACCGTGTTTATATGACTCACTCAATCAGACCCCAACATAAAAGTGTCAGAGGAGCACAGGCAGTTTGTTCCATTGCCTCAAAAGAAATCGCTCCGGAACGTGATTTACTGCCTTGTGTCACATTGGCCCGTGGTGTGTTCAGGCAAACAGCTGATTTCTTTAGGCCACCTTCTTTCCCTTTGATCAGCTGCCTCAGCTGTTTGTTTGTGGTTTGGGGTTTTTTGATTTAGAGAGGAGACACAGAGGAGGATGAGTGCAGTGGAAAAAGAAAAACACACATGGGGAAAGTATGCAGAGTCAGAAACTTTAAAGCTTCACCAAAAACTCATGCAGCCAGGGTCGAGCTGCATGTCAGCTGTGGAGATTTTCCCCTTCCACAGAGGCGCAACTCTGTGGGTGAACTCTGACACAGCAGGGAAGTTCAGTCAGATTTCAGACCATTGACTGCAAGACAAACACACGCTGACATTATGAACATTCACTTCCATAGTCAATGTGTGTGTGTGTGTGTGTGTGTCTGTGTGCATGCTTGAGTATCCAGTCACGTGATGAAATTGGTGGAAACAGTAAAGCAGTGAAGGAAACTATAGATTTCATCACCATGCATATATATAGAGTTGGTAATTGTTTGCTTTTTCGGGTTAAACTGAGAGATTAACCTGTTAATAGTCAATAGCAAGAGCAAGTCAAGTGAGATTATCTCGCTGCAAGACCGGAGTTTGTAAACCGCTCAATCTCCCACACCAAACCCCATAGAGAAAATCAGCAGTGGATCGACGTCTCTGTTGGCTCCCAGATTCCAAAGCACACTTTTACCTTCACCTACACTCCTTTACCACCATGACCAGGTTCTTCGTGTTCCAGCCTGGAGCAGATCCTGTTCATGGATCATTTTATGTGCATTACAATGTTGAAGATAAGCCCTAGAAGTCTAGAGTCTTGTATAAAAGAGAGGAGCCATTAAAACGGTTAATTGCATATGGAGGTCCATTTACATCCTGCAGGCACATATGAATTCAATAAAAACAAACCATGTGAACACAGGTGGTTAGAGACTCCCTCATTTCATGGACGGGATGATGAAGACATGAGATTCATTTTGGATTTGTGCAAAAGGGAAGAGAGGTCACAAGTTCTTTGTCAGCGTTTCTCAACTGTTTTGTTTTAAAACGTTTTTCTGCAGCTTCCTTTGATGCCATGTGCGACTGGCTTTGAAAGCTTGAAAGATTATTTTTCCAAAGAAAGGAAGCTACTTCCTTGAGAAGGGGACAAACTGAAGCAAGAACAAATTCCAAGAAGAGAGGACATGACACAGAGGGAGTTTTGCCTATAGAAAACGCTGATACAGGGCAGTTAGATTTCCCCCCACACAAATGATTTTTTCCCCCAGACATGTGGCGTTTAGTCAGTGACCGCATCGCGCTGTCATGTTTGCTAAGTGTGTGGAAAAATTGTGAGATTTTCTAATTTAAAAGATTGTACCCAGAGGGCATCTCCTTCCACACACACACACACACACACACACACACACACACACACACACACACACACACACACACACACACACACACACACACACACACACACACACACACACACACACACACACACACACACACACACACACACACACACACACACACACACACACACCTCATGTCAGTAAATAAAAAACAGTTGCCAGGTTGAAACCGGGGCTTTGCAGCGGTTGAGATTCCGTTGACTTGCTTCACTGCAGGAGGCTCAGATGTCGGAGCGTTTGCCAAGATATATGTGATACTTAATGTGGAATGTGAAAGTACCTGAGAGGCTTCTTTGGACAGGGCATGCCATAAAATGCAGATTAGAGCAGCAGGGATTATATACACAGTATAACAAATATGTACTGCATATACGTACAGGAGTGCAGGGAGCAGAGAACGTGTAGGTGAATGAGTTTATGGATGCATGTTGAAAAGTTTAGGTTCTTTGTTTAATACTTCCTATTGAAAAGAAAAAATCCCCATTAAAAGCTCTGCCAACTGTGCAATCATCCATTCCCTGTATCCTGGTGGATATCAGATTCACAGTGGGGTCATGGATCAAAATAAAACTGAAGACACACACATTTACAAACAGTGTGTGCGCACAAATCTGGGCTTAAACCGAATGTACCAACTTTTGCCAGAAGAGCATCTGTGCTTAAACCATGCGTATGAACATTTGACAGACAAAGCTGCGATTAAACCGTGTGTACAAACGTTTGATGCAACACTCTGTGCTTAATCTGTGCATACCATAGTTTGACTGTAGAAAATCTGTCCTTAAACCACATGTACAAAGATGTGATTAAACCTCGTGTGCCAACGTTTGACGCATAAAAATGGACCTAAACTGTACATACCAGCGTATGAGGCACAAATCTAGACCTTAACTGTGCGTAACAACCTTAATCTGGGCCTAAAGTGTACATAGCAACTTTTGACGCCACAAATCTGGGCCTAAACTGTGCGTAACAACGTTAATCTGGGCCTAAACTGTGCGTAACAACTTTAATCTGGGCCTAAACTGTGCGTAACAACTTTAATCTGGGCCTAAACTGTGCGTAACAATTTTAATCTGGGCCTAAACTGTACATATAAACACTTGACACCCAAATCTTGACCCATAAAGTGTGGACCAACGTGTGACAGAAAAACATCTGTCCTGAAACCGTGCTTACCAATGTTTGACGCACAAATGTGTCCTTAAACCTTTCAACATTTGACAGACAAATCTGTGCTTAAACCTTGTGTACCAATGACATCACTTGCTCCCTCATTCCTTGATCAAATTCTACTTCATTATGACTCCTGTCAGACCTGTCTTCCTCCTTTCTTTGGCATCAACTTTAACGTTTTTTTTTTTTAATCTGATTCACAAACACACCTGAGGTGCTAAAAACAAAATCATGAATCCAGCCGACAGTCTTCGCGGCACAGTCTGGCCCTGAGCTGTGAGGCCACAGTGACAGACACAGTCCAGACTCACAGCGAGGATCATATATGAAACACATACTGTATGTGACATTGATAAACCTCGCATCACGTCACTGCTGCCGGTGCAGCTAGAAAAACATTTCCCTGCTGCTTCTGATTGGATCAGATCAAGCCATTTCCATACATATATAGTGTTTAAAAAAGGAACTTGTGTGTGCATCCTTAACCATAGCGTGCATGTGTTTCTCATTAACGGAGACATGCATGTGGAGGCGTTCCTGACGTTTCTTTGTTCCCAGTCAATGGCACGTGTGTGTTTCTTTGAGCGGATCATTGTGTTCTAAAACAGGCGACAAATATTTACTTACGCACACAGACAAAAACAAATGTCACTAAGAAGACAGAGTGCAGATTAAAGCACTTAGTCTAAGTAGTCTATGTCTCTTCAGTTTCTCTCTCACACACACACACACACACACTTGCTACAGCTCTGCATCACATGTGTTTTTATGATTAAACTGCTCCAGGTAATATTTGTGCTCGACATAGGAGGATACAAAACTCTCCTGACCAAAATATTTGCGGTTTATGATATTATTATTATAACTGTAAAAATGCTTGAACACTAATTATGTGACCAAAACATGTTAAAAGAGACTGTAATGTTGCAAAATGTTACAATACTACAAAACCATTTTCATGACCAAAATGAATTGCATGACCAATAAACGTTACAAAAAACAACTTCAAATTGTGTAATGTTACAAAAACAAGTGACTAAGGATGAATATTTTTCGTGAAACATTTGAAAATAACAAACAAGCATTTTAACCAAGATTTTGATGTGGAATGATCTTTACTTTGACGCACATACGTAAACGGATAATATTTTAGATGTCCGAGGCCTTAAAGGATTTCAACAAAGACTTCAACAGATTTATCAGCTTAAATCAGAAACAGCCTCTGCCTTGATGCCGCGTCCAGTTTTCCCTAATGAACATGAATCCACCCACAGACGCTGATGAACAATGTCCACAAAACTGTGGTTTTTTTCCGTCTCTCATGTCTCTGGTATCCGTTGGTACAAAGTGATCACAGACCGGCCCCGGTTTGGTAAACACCATCAGCTCACTAACGTCACATTATGTGATTTATTTATTCTAACAGTTTTCAAATGTTTCACGGTGATCGTCGTCTACAACCGTAAACATCTAAATTCACCTTATGTCTGCTTAAAGTAATTACTTACACATTTATAGCTCTTCATCCATATTGCACCAATTATGGCACAAGTTGTGCCAAAGATGACAAATGTCAGATTTAGGAGACTTTGTGCACCTGGCTGGTGTGAGTCAGTGAGTATGATGCCTCAGTAAATACAACATCTGGTTTACATCGTAAGAGTGTGTTAACACCGAATACAAAGCTATTTTTTCTGATGCATCACTCCCACGATCCGCATCACTGGATCAGTTTGTTTTCTTGTGTTTCTAAGGCAAGTAAACACACCATGTGACTTCTTGTCTGGAGCTAACGCTAATTGGTGCAAAACAACAGCCAACAACCGTGCGACCGCGTGTCATGCGAGGTCAATTGTAACAATTCATTAAAAAACATTCAAACTCAAGTGACTGAAGCAAACAATGCCAATTTTTGTCTTTTCCAGGATTTGTTTACTGAATTGGAGCTAATGCTAGCGCTAACCAACAGCCAACCAACACCAGAGCAACCTCAGTCACATGATTTATTTAAAAATAGTCCAACTCAAGCCACTGAATTGAACAATGTGAATTCCGTGTCCTTGTGGAGATTTGTTTACTTGCATTTCTAAGGCAAGTAAACACAACTGCAAACTACTTTCCTGGAGATAATGCTAGTGCTAACAACAGCCAAGAAGACAGCAACCTTGAAATAGTTCAAATATTACAACTCAAGTTACTAAAGCAAACAGAGCTAATTTCAGTCACTCAAGTGGAGCTAACGCTAATGCTTACCAACAGCCAGAGCGACCTCATGTCACATGATTTATTTAAAAATAATCAAAATATTTAAACTCAAGCCACTGAATTGAACAATGTGAATGTCATGTCTTTGTGGGATGTGTTTACTCGTGTTTCTAAGGCAAGTAAACACAACTGAAAACTACTTGCCTGGGGCTACTGCTAGTGCTAACCACAGCCAACAACTAATTAGTAGGAGTGCAACCTGGAAATAGTTCAAATATTTCAGTGACTCAAGAAAACAATGCTAATTTCAGTCTTTTTTGGGATTTGTTTACTTTGGGAAAACACTAATACATACATGGAGCTAATGGTAGCTTTAACTAGAAGCCAACAGACAACAGAGTGACCTAAAATAGTCCAAATATTTTGAAGAACAAACTCAGGTAAGGTTAGTCTCGCTAAGGATAAAGGATGTGAGTGAGTCTTGCTTAAGTCGCGTTTAACCACAAAAACCAGAGCTGTCAGATTTAGTTAAGTTTTCTCAAGTTTACATTAATCACTTAATAATGACTAAATAATCCAATTTTCTTCTTCAACAAACCTTGAGGGAAAAAAAGTTCACTAACTGTTCTTTTACAGTAGTTTTTCCTTTGGTTTTTCAGTTCTTACTTTTTTACACTACATGAAAAACACCAGTGTTCACTTGACCCATAAAAACACTTTAAAAAGCTCCATTTGAAGTATTTGAGTGATGTCGTAAGCAGCCTAGCATCCACATTTGTCATGTTTCCTTCTCACTTCCTGGCAGGTTGTTTGGTAAAAATAAAAATTAAAAAAGCGTAGTGGGCAGCAGAGTCTGAGACCGAGGCTATTTCCTGGCAGCGGAACATTAACACAGAACCCGACGGACTTGGAAAAAGAAATAAAGAGTGGAAAACATTTATTAGTTTGTTTTGGTGCCAACACGAGTCAAATGAAGAAATCCTGCAATAACAGACAGTGAGGGAAAGTTTTTCAGAGAGAAAGGTGACGAGGAAAAATACTCATAGTTCTGTCTGCTATTTTTCTGTTTGTTTAAAAGATTCCAGTCTATGGTATTTAGAACACAGGCAAACACACACACACACACACACACTGTCTGCAGATGTCTATGGTTATTTATGTGTTCTCTAAAGATGCATTCACACTAAACGGGACAGATTCTCCGCGCAATGGCAAAGAAGTAGGCACGCTGACATGAATCCCCCCCCCACCATGCAAACTTTACATAGTTTGTTAAAGTTGTTCCAGTTGAAATATACAATTGTTGTTGTGACAACTAATTAATCAGTGTTGCGAGATTCTCCTAATTCCCTGAGAGTTGCAGAGCAAAGGAGCTAGTGAGCCGGCGTTAGGGCATCTAAAGACGCCTAACTGTGATATTTCGGACACATTTTGCAATTGTAATTTGAAGATATTCACTGTGTTACTTGTTTAAAAAAAGGTTATGGGACCATTACCACAGGATGTATGAATATATACAGGGTTCCCACACCACCTTTGACATCAAATTCAGGACTAAGGACCAAATGTGCTGACACAGTTGAAGAACAGCATCTTCGCCCATGATGGCGTCCACTTTTATTGATTTGCAGCACGCTCTGCATCAGGACAAGTGATTGTCCCTTTGGGATCTTATAGAGACATTTACCTAAATATCAACTTCACTTCTTTCTTGCACAAAATTCAAGCACTTTCAATGACCCAGGTCTATTTAGGATGATTCTCAAAAGCTTTCAAGGTCTATCAAACCCAGTATATAAAATGAAACCCCATCTCTTCTCTGATGTTATTTTATTCGTTTTTACGATCATATAATCTATTTTTATAATATATTTTATTGCCTTGTGTGAGCTTTTATGTCTTTAGAGCTGAAACTAACCATTATTCTGCTGATTCTTTGCTTGATTAAATCGAGTGCTTGTGAAACATAAAATGTCAACAAACATGGATACGATGATGTTCTTAAAT
This sequence comes from Solea solea, assembly GCF_958295425.1. Classification (NCBI taxonomy): domain Eukaryota; kingdom Metazoa; phylum Chordata; class Actinopteri; order Pleuronectiformes; family Soleidae; genus Solea; species Solea solea. The sequence continues at coordinate 2,398,468 of NC_081135.1, read as the reverse complement.
GTGTTGTTTTGTCCACAAACCAAAATAAAACAATTCCTTTGTTATATGGAGCAAATAAACTACTAAAATACTCACATTTGGGAACCTGAAAAATCTGAAAGCTTGCTTTGGAAATAAAGTTGGATTTGACTGTATCATCATTTCTTTTATTTACTGATATATTCAAAAATGAATTGAATTGCAGCCTTTGTGATTGGCAACCTGTATAATTTAGTTATAAGGAAGAACAGGAAGTTAAACTACCTGGTGACACAAAAATATGACGTCTCACGAGCCAGCGACGCAAACCGTGAGAGTAACGCAAACAAAAATATCACCTCACATTCAGTAATCACGCGCGCACACACACACACACACACACGCACACAGAATAAACATGAGTTGCAGTCAAATTTTCCCCTCAGCATAGTTTCCATGTTTTCTGATGACATAAACCAGCTCAAAGCTGTATACATACATACACACACACACACACTGTATATATAAGTGTGTGTGTTCATGTTTCATAACAAGCCATTAGTCTCTCATATGTCATTACCCACCTCTGTGTCCAACACAAACACAACCTCTAATGTGTTTCAGATTATGTGTATGTAGCTGGGACACGTCACTATAATCCTGTGGATTATTATTCTGATTATTCATCCATTCATCTCAGGTAGCACCGGCTGCTGCACAGCTCACGTCTTTGATGAGTTCATAAATTTCAAAAAGGAGACGGACATATTTTTCTGTCTCAAGAAAACTTCCAGGGATGTTTTCATCGGTGCTGCCGTCGCCAAAGAATCTCGTAATCCCACTCACTCTTGTGTCTCCTGTCCAAGATGTCAGTCATCATAGTGAAGAAGAAGAAAAAAGGCTTTTAGTCACAAAACTACTTGACCTGGAAAAGTAAACAAGGCAATTAGGATGACAAGGTTGAAGACGGGATTCCCAGAAAGAGGCTGTGGCTCGGCTGTGGCTCGGCTGTGGCTCAGCTGTGACCTGTGAGTGCTCAGTGTTTTCCTGTATGTACTGTATTTGATGTGTGAGGGGAAGTGAAGCCTCTTCTCCTCACTGTCATCCTGAAACTGGACCTCGAAGTATAAACAACCGTGATTCATTTTAATTTGACTCAGAGCAAAACAGCTACTGACGGTCCTTAAGAATTTTATTTAAAGTAACACTATGGAACTTTTTCTACCTTAATGAGGCAACAGACTTTTACTCTTACGTTCATCTACTGTTGCAGCAGTCAACGCTGGTACAGACACATGAAGCCTCTTTAGTGCGGAGCAAATACAAGAGTTTGGTGTGTTTTATGAAAGCAACAGCATTTCTGGTTCAGGAATTTGGGGACAATGAATTAGTTCAGGTGTAATTTAACTTTAGAGATTGATCAGCAGATTTCACTCACACGTGTGGCTGCAGGGGGCGCTGCTGTACCTGAAATATTTATATTTTCATAATTTTCAGAGATATAAAAGAGCAAACTTTGAGGTCAAACAAAGGTCAAACCCACAGACTCCACAGAAAGATGTGTGAAAGTCAAATGTCCTCGTGCTCGTGTCTCTCTGGTTTACAAAGTCATTCTTCACCTCTCGCTCCATCACAGCTGCGCTGCTTGGCCTCGCTCCAGCTTTGCCCCCCACATTTTGACAAATTGATATTCTGTACTCATAATCTAAGCAAAACATCCGGACGCGGGCCAGCCATCACGGTTCCCCGGACGCCTCTGGTCGACGAAGCAAAGCATACCAAGAAACATTTCTGCCCACATCAACCGACACTGTTTTTTTTTTGCTTACACAGCAGTTTTTCCCCCCCAATAGCAGAGGCCATGTGTAAGTATGAGGGGCTTAGCATGGATTCAAGCGCACGGCTGATTGGGCCTGACTTGGCCTGTCATCTGCTCTAATCACAACCTTCTGTGAAGCAGGGATGGATACTTGGTTTTTTGTTTTTTTAATATTCCTCATGCGTGTCTATACCATAATGTGTTTAACCGCGCCTCCCTCTCACTCCACATCTTCTGTCCCACTTGGCACTCACAAAGAAAAAAATATTATATAGTTGAAAAATGGTAAATACAGGCCTGAGAGCACAGGAGAAGAAAAATATGGGCTGTCGTTGCAGCTTATGATGGCGTGAAGCCAGATCTGAGATATCATAATTCACATCTGAGTCAAGTTTCTGGGTCAAAAGAAAAAAACTAAAAACTGACGGACTGACATGTAGATGGACTTAGCAGCTGCTGCAGGAGAGGGAAGTCTGCTTTCCTGGAGAAACCAAACAATAAAATCTGGCCCACTTCTTAAAATACAATATGTTAAAACACATCAGGCAAAGTGTCCAAATATTTGTGATACACAATATTTTAACTGTAAAAATATGCTTTAAATAAGTTTAGATGTGTGCAGAACAGACAAACTAATCTTTCTAATTGTACAAAAACATTATTATACAAAAGAATGGAACTAAAACTACAAAAAAATACGACTTTCAGTGTTTGGGGGGCAGAGCTTTGACCACGATTCACAATATGATTCATATAACTGTAAAAGTAAAGCAATAAAAGGGTTTAAATGGGCAGAGCCCTGTCTGAACTCTACATTCATTTAGTTCATATCCGTAAATTACTAATCTTATGAAAATATAACTTATAACACTAAAAATGTTGCAATAACTAGAGTTTTTGTAGGCGGAGCTTTGACCCAAGGGCCAACTGGAGAAGGCGGGATCTATTATATATCTTGTCAAAATGTAGCCGCTATTGCTAACAGATGCTAACAGGAAGGAGAGGATATGAAAATCACGTAATTGTAAAAATCTGCTTTAAACTTTTAGAATGTCTTTAACCACTTTATCTTTTACGACTTTAAAGGGTTTTTTGCATCGTAGATATAAAACGCCCTGAAACTATGTAAAAGACAGCTCCCCCTTGTGGCACTACAAAATAAATCAGTAGGACCTAGCGTCCTAATGCTGGGATCAGACTACTCGATATTTTTGTCTTCCAAGATCGTCACAATGTCAGATCACCTACAGAAAACTTGTCAGAAAACTACAAGTACTACAACTACAAGTACTGCCCGACCCCACAACGTAACATTCTTCAGCGTCACTTGTTGTTACGCCGCGTTATAGCATCGGTCAACGTCCAGCAGCATGTCGTCAGACTTATGCTATACTTTCCAACCTGGGCCTGAATTCATGTAATCTGACCCCGGCATAACACAGGCTACCTGGGACTGAAAAGTGC